>NW_024070195.1:29115252-29139170 GCF_014754425.2 Oryx dammah | reverse complement strand
AGCTGCCTACAGCCGCCTGATGGCCATTCTGTGGAGGGCAAGAAGGACGCTCGGGGAGCAGAAATCAGCACTATAATCAGCAGCAGCAGCAGCACTGTGATAACAATGCAACAGTGATTACAAAATCTTCTCAACAATCCACACACGGCTGTCAGATCCCCACCTTCCCTGTCTGAAGGAAGCCTTTCTCTAATTCTTTCTCCTTGCCTTTTTTCAGTGTAGCATCTCATCTTTCAAAGACAAACTGCATAGATGCGTGAAATTTGCCCTCTTGGTCTCCATGCTTACTTTGGTCCCAAGAGGGAAGCTGTTTTGGTTACGCACGGGCTACAACAGAATGATTTCTATAGGAGTTCTACACTTTTAAAGATGTGTTATATACACAATGGGATATTACTCAGCCTTTAAAAATAATAAAATAATGCCATTTGCAGCAAAATGGATGGACTTGTAAATTATTACACCAACTGAAGCAAGTTAGTCTGAGAAAGACAAGTATTATATACCAGTCACATGTGGAATCTAAAAAATTATACAAATGAACTTAATTACAAAACAGAAACAGACTCACAGACATAGAAAATAAACTTATGATTATCAAAGAGGAAAGAAGCGTAGGGATATATATTAGTTTTGGATTAACAGATGTGCACTGCCATATATTAAATAGATGAACAACAAGGACTTACTGTAGAGCACAAGGATCTAAGTATCTTCTTATAAACTATAATGGAAAAGAATAAAAAATAATATATACATACATAAACCTGAATCACTATTGTACACCTGAAACTAATACAATACTGTAAATCAACTATAAATTAATGTAGACACAGAACTTACATCTTTCATAAAATTTAACTCAAAATAGATTACAAGTCTAAATGTAAAACACAAAAAACGGTATCAAGAGAACAAGAAGACAAGCTGCAGACTGGTAAAAACTATTTGCAAAATATTTATCTGATAAGGATGTGTTATCTAAAATATATTTTTTTAAAAACTTGCAATTCGACAATAAGAAAACAACCCAATTTAAAAATGGGCCAACACCTGAACAGACATTGTTCCAGATGGCAAATAAATGCATTAAAAAAAATGGTCCATGTCATATGTCATCAGAAAAATAGAAATTAAAACAACAACAATATTCCAAAATACACTGACAACACCAAATGCTGGTGAAGATGTGGAGTAGCAGAAACTCTCACTCTGCTGGTGGGGTTACAAAATGGCATGGCCACTTAGGAAGACCATTTGGAAGTTTCTTATAAAACTAAACATGCTCTATTTGATTCAGCAACCATTGTTGTTGTTGTTCAGTCGCTAGGTCATGTTCAACTCTTTGCGACCCCGTGGACTTCAGCATGCCAGGCTTCCCTGTCCTTCACTATCTCCCTGAGTTTGCTCAAACTCATGCCCATTGAGTCAGTGATGCGTCAAACCAATTTATCTTCTGCCACGCCCTTCTCCTGCCCTCTATCTTTTCCATCATCAGGGTCTTTTTCAATGAGTTGGCTCTTCACATCAGGTGGCCAAAGTACTGAAGCTTCAGCTTCAGCATCAGTCCTTCAGCAATCACGATCCTTGCAATTTACCCACAGGAGCAGAACACTTCTGTCTACACAAAACACGACACACAGATATTTATGGCAGTTTTATTCATAATTTCCCAAACTTGGAAATAACCAACATGGAGTTCAGTAGGTGAATGGATAAGTGAACTGTCATAAATCTAGAGAAGCAACTATTATTCAGAGCTAAAAAGAAATGAGCTATCAAGCCAGAAAAAGACATGGAAAAATCTTAAATGCATGTTACTAAATGAAAGAGCCCAATATGAAAAGGCTGTGTACACTACAATTCCAACTATACAACATTCTGGGAAAGGCAAAACTATGGAAACAGTGAAAAGTGTACCACTCTGGTAAGGAATGACAATAGCAGAAGAGCTATACATATGTTGGGGCAAACAGTCTATGGGAAATATCTGTAACTTGCCCTCAATTTTTCTGTGAACTAAAGCTGCTTTTAAAAAAAAAAAAAGGTCTTAAAAAGAAAAAAGATACAAATGATTGCACACAAAAATATGTGAGGACTTTGTTGCTATAACATTTTATAAATTCTTTTCTCTAGAGGGTTTAGCCTGTAAAAGAAAGCTCCTAAGATCCAGTCTATTGATAGCTGGGAGTGTTAAGAGTAGTTGGTTTATTTATTAAAAGTATACTATCATGCAATACACCTTAGCTAAAATATCAAAGACAATCTTCATATGGACTCATGAGTTAAATGATTCATTGGCCTATTTTACAGGTGAGAGAACTATAGCTCAGATAAATGAAGAAACCAGCCTATGGATTTTAAGCTGGCAGGTGATGAAGACAGGATTTAAGCCCAGACTTTATGACTTCAGAGGCTTTTTCTTTATTGACTGTGCTCAAAATTTCCTGGGATAAGGAGTGGAGATGGCAGGGTAAAAAATAATGATAATAATGTTATCATAATAACAATAAAATAATTTTTAGAGCTAAAAATTCTGGTGTTTTTTTTTCATTTTTTCACTGTTCTAGACTAGTTATGTGTATATGAAGTAGGTAATATATTTGTCCCATTTTACTGAAGACAATGAGGCCCAGAGGGATTAATAACTTCTCCAAAGCCAAATCGCTAAGAGATGGCAGAACCTTGATCAAACTAGCACAGCTTGATTCTAAAGCTGTGGAATCAAGCTTCATTCATTAAAACTACTTATATGTACCATTTTTCTAGATTCCACATATAGTGTGTTAATATACAGTATTTGTTTTTCTCCTTCTGGCTTACTTCACTCTGTAAGACAGACTCTAGGCTCATCCACATCTCTACAAATGACCCAGTTTCATTCCTTTTAATGGCTGAGTAATATTCCACTGTGTGTGTGTGTGTGTGTGTGTGTATGTATATATATATATATATATATGCCACATCTTCTTTATCCATCTCTCTGTCAGTGAACACTTATGTTGCTTCTCTAAAAAGATGGCTCAGAATTTAAGACATGTCTGAAGGAACCATATATGAAATTATTGAATGTCCCACTTTATGACTTCTCTCTGTGTGTGTTTATCCTCTAGTCAAAATTCTAACCACCTTGTCTACAAATCATTTCAGAAAAAATGAGGCAATATCAAATGACACCAAGAAAGATCCTGGAGCTTTTGTGACCATCGTTATCTCTTCTTCCTCTTCTTCCTTACTCATTTTTATTCTTGGAAATAGATTCTTAAGGTTGTGATTTTGCAGATATAAATTTCTTTAGGCCTGTTTAAAAACGCATGTAGCTCTCAGTCTGGAGCTGACAACGTCGAGAGTTGGTTGCAAGACTCTTTGGCAGTATTTTTCCTAAAAGAGGATTCCCTTCACGTCCTGCCTGTCTGCTCTTCTCTCTTTGTGCTGGGTCACTTCCTCCTCCCTCCTCTGATAAATATTCAGATGACATGGAATTTTATTCTCTGCCAGGCTCTGCCAGGCTGGCCTGACATCAGGGCTTCCCTCTCTTCACTCCTCTTTATGTTTTGTTCAATTTTGCTTCAATATTTCAAGAGGAACAGCATTCTCATAGTGTTGCCTTTCAATGAGCTAATTTTTTATGTGTCCTGAGTAAGAAGAATCCACTTGCAAGAAAACTTTCAGTTCAAATTTAAAGCAAAACTTTCTCTTCAAACTGGCTTGCATACTTAGAGATAAAAGAAAGACATTTACCCAAATGGGGGCTGGTCCCAGGATTCATACCAGCAAGATGTTCATCAAGCTTGCGTTAATGTGGAGTGGTTTGAAACAATAATCAAATGCCTTGAAGTAGGAGCCACTGACTTCCCCACATTTGATCACTGTAAAATGCAACATTTTAAATGACTCTTTTGCAGAAAAGAAGTACATTTTAATTATTCTTTGCCAAATGCAACAACATAAAATATTTAAATGCTGCTAAATGAGACTGGAACTTTTATTATGTAAAATATGGTCCCAGTATTCTATGCATAAGAACCCAAAGATGGGATTCTGGCAAAGCTATTCCTCTAAGTCAATACAGTCATCTTTATCTCCTTCATTTGCCAGAGATGTAATTGCTTTGTAATGAACCAGGAAAAGAAACAATAATTCTAAGTGAACAGCTAACAAGTTAAGTGGATCTATTTAATTGGCATTTGGGGAGATATTTTCCCCTGTTCACTGAAGGGTATGTTCAGATGTGGAGTGAAAACTTCCTTATATTTGAGTAGGACTAAATAGCTATGTTCAGAGAGTGGAAAATGCATGAACTGTGGAGTAAGATAGAAATGTAGCAAGTTATTTCATCAACCTTACCTGCAGGTCTGTCATTTTTAAAACAGGAATAATTAAATTTATCTTCAAGCATTGATGCTAGTATCAGTTATATAAATTTTCTACAACATTGATTGATACATAGTAGATGGTCAATAAATAGTAATATTAAAATGAAAACTTCTTTGAACAACAAGGCATAAGTAATACCTTTCCACTAAAACCTGCTTGGGACCTTTAACAGATCTGATTGTTCAGTTGTGTCTGACTCTTTGCAACCCCATGGACTGTAGCCTGACAGGCTCCTCTGTCTATGGAATTCTCTAGGCAAGAATACTGGAGTGGATTGCCATTCCCTTCTCCAGAGAATCTTCCCGACCCCAGGGATCGAACCCGGGTCTCCTGAATTGCAGGCAGATTCTTTAACATCTGAGCCACAGGGAAGGCTGGGATTTTTAAACGTCCATATAAATAGAGATTAAAAGAGGCCAAGAGAGATTTTTTTTTTCCCTTACTCTTATTGTGTCTCTTTTGCTGGCCAAAAGTATGTTGCAATAATTTATGAAATTAACTATTAGGTCAAACCTAGTAAAATCACTAGTATTAGAGATAAAACACTAATTTTACAATAGTTTTAAAACCTTACACTAATGTTTATATGTTAAATGTTACTAATGCTTATAAAACTATGTGAATTTTGTCCTATACTCTCCATTCCTAGTTTCATTTACTTTGGAAAAATCTGAAAGACTAGTGGAAACTGAGTCACCATTCTGCTCTTGCAGTACACAAGGTTTCTGGACCTTTGGTTAGTTTGTGAGTCAGGCTGCTTCCAAAAGGTCCCTGGAATTTCATACAAATTCAGTCACTGCATTCTCACTCACAGGCCATAGGGAAAAATGATATTTGGTATAACAGCATTAAACAAAAATATCAGTGAACCCAAGGAAATGACAAATATCATTAAGAAGGATACGTGGCTAGTGGGCTCCATCACTTCAGTCGTGCCCAACTCTCTGTGAACCTATCCACTGTAGCTCTCCAGACTTCTCTGTCCATGGGATTCTCCAGATAAGAATATTAGAATGAGTTGCCATGCCCTCCTCCAAAGGAATCTTTCCAACCCCGGGACTGAATCTTCATCTCCTGTGTCTTCTGCATTGCAGGCAAGTTCTTTACCCACTGGGCTATATGGGAAAATATATACTTCTTGGTCTCAAGAAGTATACCTTAAGGCTCAACAAATGGGAAATTGAAAGGAAGACCAGCACAGTGGATGAGTTGTCATTTTTGGTTTTTCATGAGCTAGTCTTAAAGTTTAAATTAATTTGAAACAAATCAAATGAAGGAGTTAGGTAATCAACTAAGACTGAACTTTTTAAAAAATTACATGTATATGTAATGTTTTATTCTTCAGCTTCATTTAAAGTCAGGTCAGAAAACATTCTTAAAGGTCATTTCTGGAGATAGGAAAACCATCTTAATTTACACTAATTTAAAGGAAGCATCCATAGGCAAACACCTAGAAAAGCAAAGCAGCATTCATGGATTTTGAACTGTTAAGTCAGGCAAGCTTCTGGAAACAGAGTCCAAGCTCTACAGGTCAGATCAGTTTCCAGTTATCAAGGACTGCTTGTTTCCTCTCACACTGAATAAAATTTAGATATAGAAAGCAATCCATCATTGATATTACTTAACTATGATATTGCGATTATAAATACATATGTGAGTGCATGTGATTTATATAAGTGTGATTGTATATATGGCAACTCACTCCTTATATACTTGCTTGGAGAATCCCATGAACAGAGGAGCCTGGTGAGCTACAGATCATAGGGTTGCAAAGAGTTGGTCATGACTGAAGTGACTTAGCATAGCATAGCACAGCATACATATACATATATATAAATTTTCTGTACCTAGATTGAAGGCTTTGAAAATTAAATCCTAAAACAAATAAAAAAGACTTTAACTTAAATCACTTTAACTGTTGTTTCAAATTTTCTTTCATTTTTTCTTGGCATAGTGCCCAATTAATTTTAATGTATGGCTTTACATATACATATGGCTTTATATATACACCCTGCTTATTTAACTTATATGCAGAGTACATCATGAGAAACGTTGGGCTGGAAGAAGCACAAGCTGGAATCAAGATTGCCAGAAGAAATATCAATAACCTCAGATAAGCAGATGACACCACCCTTACGGCAGAAAGTGAAGAAGAACTAAAGAGCCTCTTGATGAAAGTGAAAGAGGAGAGTGAAAACGCTGGCTTAAAGCTCAACATTCAGAAAACTAAGATCATGGCATCTGGTCCCATCACTTCATGGCAAATAGATGGGGAAACAGTGGAAACAGTGAGAGACATTTTTGGGGCTCCAAAATCACTGCAGATGGTGATTGCAGCCATGAAATTAAAAGATGCTTACTCCTTGGAAGAAAAGTTGTAACCAACCTACACAGCATATTAAAAACCAGAGACATCACTCTGCCAACAAAGGTCCATCTAGTCAAGGCTATGGTTTTTCCAGTAGACATGTATGGATGTGAGAGTTGGACTGTGAAGAAAGCTGAGCGCCGAAGAACTGATGCTTTTGAACTGTGGTGTTGGAGAAGACTCTTGAGAGTCCCTTGGACTGCAAGAAGATCCAACCAGTCCATCCTAGAGGAAATCTGTCCTGAATATTCATTGGAAGGACTGATGCTGAAGCTGTAGGTCTAATCCTTTGGCCATCTGACGTAAACAACTGACTCATGTGAAAAACCATGATGATGGGAAAGATTGAAGGTGGGAGGAGAAGGGGATGACAGAGGATGAGATGTTTGGATGGCATCACCGACTCAGTGGACATGAGTTTGGGTAAACTCCAGGAGCTGGTGATGGACAGGGAGGCCTGGAGTGCTGCAATTCATGGGGTCACAAAGAGTCAAACACGACCGAGTGACTGAAGTGAACTGAATTGATTGACAAATGCACTTCTAGTTTCTTCAATGACTCATCCATTTGCTAGTATAGTTTCTTCCTTATTAAGAATAAAAATAGGTTTTAAAAATAATTTTATTTATTTATGACTGTGCTGGGTTTTCCTTGCTGTGCAGGCTTTTCTCTAGTTGCAACCGGCGGTGGCTGCTCTGCAGTAGCGATGAACAGGCTGCAGTAGTTGCAGCTCAGCAGTTCTGGTTCCCGGGCTCTAAGAGCAAAGGCTCAGTGGTTGTGGCGCACGGGCTTAGCTGCTCCTCAGCATGTGGGATCTTCCTGGACCAGGGCTGGAGCCTGCATCTCCTTCACTGGTAGTGGATTCTTTACCACTGAGCCACCAGGGAAGCCCCCACCAGAAATAGTTATTGTTTCCAGACTTCCACTGACATTCTCTCTGAATCCAGGGCCACTTCTTCCTGTTGCAGCATCATTATCCAGGTGATTTGTTTATAGAATATTTTTATTTTATAGCTGCCATTTTACCCCCTTGGGCTTGAATCTACGCAAACAAATTTTTCTTTTACAAAGATTTTCTGATAAGGAAACACAAAACTATTCTACATATCTTCCGGGTACAGAATATTTGCAGAAAGAAATAATGAGAAGCATGAAGAATCGATACCTTCCCACACCATCTCGAGTGACTCAGAAGATGGCGGAATCAGGTCCAAGAAGCTGCTGCTGCAACCGCACCCGCAGAGGAAGCCAGATCTCTCGGGACTTGGGAGCTCTATAGAGGCCAGTGGGAGAGCCTTGGAATGAGGCTATCTGGGTAGCCCAGTACTGGAGGCCGCTTGTCCCAGACTCATCGCTAACGAGTATGGCTCATACCACTTATTAAGCAAACCTCAGTTTTCATCCATGTATCCTCCACCCCCTAGTCAGGTCACAGTGCTATGGCAGCAGCCCAGGGACTCAGCCAGCTCTTGAAGACCAGGCTCTGGCCCAATGACTATGCAGGGGTGTCACCATGAGGCAAGAACTGAGAGTGAACTGCACACGCTCAGGCAGCAAGTCTGACCTCCAGGCACAGGACAGCAACTCAGTTTTCTAGTGTGGGCCCCTGAGGTCCCAATTCCATGGCTGCCAAGGTCCAAGACTGCAGCAACCCAAACACGCCTTCCATGGCATATCCTTGGAGCCGAGTGTTCCTCCAGGCAGTGACCAACAGCAATAAGCAGCTTAGAAGTCATCCCAGGAGACCACAGCTACCTGTTCTTCAGACTTTCCCATGAAGAATAGCCTCATGCCATTGCTCTCCTTTCAGGAATGTAAGTTGTTTCAGTCACTTGGAAAGCAGTATGAAAGTTCCTCAAAAAAAATTAAAAATAGAACCATCATAGGATCCAACAATTCTGCTTCTGAGTATGTATCCAAAAGAAATGAAAAGACAATATCAAAGAGACATCCGCACTCCCGTGTTTACTGCAGTGTTATTCACAATAGCCAGACAACCTAAGTGTTTATTAATGGATGAGCTGATATAGAGGATGTGAGATTTATGTATAAACACACGCACACACATACACACATTATTCAGAAACAAGGAAACCCTCCAATTTGCAATAAGATGGATAGACTTTCAAAGCATTACACTAAGTGAGGTAACAAGTAGTATTAATATATAATGTCACTAATATGTGGAATCTAAAAATAGCCAAAGTGGTAGAAACAGAGAGTAGAAACCAGAGGCTGAGGACCAGGGGACTTGGGAATATGTTGTTTAAGGGTATAAAATTGAAACTAGTATGTAAATGAGCTGAGTGTTCCTGAAGATCTAACACTGCATAGCAATTATAGATAATAATACTGTATTATAAACTTCCAAGTTGCTAAGAGACTAGATCTTAACTGTTCCCACCACACAAAAGAAACAATTACTTGAAATGAAAGAGATGTTAGCTAATGCTGCCATGGTAATCGCACTGTACTGTATACTTGTATCAAATCAACATGTTTTACATACTAAACTCATACAATGTGCTACGTCAATTATAGCTCAATAAGAATAAATTTTAAAAACAGAACCTGCAATGTGCAGTGTGTCTGACTCTACAACACTTTCTGTGCTTCTGTGTTAGTTGTTCACCACAAAGGAACACGACACCTGAAGTCCCAAGTTTAGACACAGGCGAGTCGTTAGGAATTGTACTCACTAGACATACTGATACATAGATGATGCACCTGGCATCTCACACAGTTACAAACACCTTGCAAAAGCAGGAGGGACCCTCACCCCACATTTGGTTCATACCGCAAGACATCATGCACACATACAAACCAAAAGGCTAAGAAAATGATTCATTACTCACATAGCTGAGGTCTCTGAGTAGAGCAGTCTCAAGCCAGTCCAAAATGGCTTGAGACAGCAAGGCAAGGAGACTGGTCTAAGTTTTTATTGTGGTGAGGAGATAGGGCCAGACTGAGAGTTCCTGCATGCAGCCTGGGGCTTATGCAGTTTGAATCTCCCTTTGGCATTGAAGAAGGGAGTTTCTCTCAGCTATAGCCCAGTTATAGGGCAAAGGAGAAAGAGGCAGGATAAGCTTAAAAGTTGGCAGCAAACAGCAAAATATGGAGATATAATTGTCATTAAACAGACCAAGTGATAGACCATGTGACCACATGAAATGAAACTTTCATAATTATTTTCAAAAATATAGAAGTTATCATTAATATCATATTCTTTGATATCTCCATTTTCATACTTTATCTGAAACAGTATTTTGCCTTCACTTTGATTATTCCAGTTCAGTTCAGTTCAGTCACTCAGTTGTGTCGACCCTTTGCAACCCCATGGATTGCAGCATGCCAGGCTTCCCTGTCCATCACCAACTCCCAGAGCTTGCTCAAACTCATGTCCATTGAGTCAGTGATGCCATCCAACCATCTCATCCTCTGTCATCCTCTTCTCCTCCTACCTTCAATCTTTCCCAGAATCAGGGTCTTTTCCAAGGAGTCAGTTCTTCACATCAGGTGGCCAAAGAATTGAAGTTTCAGCTTTAGCATCAGTCCTTCCAATGAATATTCAGGACTGATTTCCTTTAGGATGGACTGGTTGGATCTTCTTGCAGTCCAAGGGACTCTCAAGAGTCTTCTCCAACACCACAGTTCAAAAGCATCAATTCTTCAGCACTCAGCTTTCTTTATAGTCAAGTCAATAAAATGTAACACATGGTTAAGAAAAAAATATATTACTGGCATGGAACAGTTCATTCATTCACTTAACTATTTATTGGTCTCTTTTTCTATTTCTGAAACTAAGCTAGACATGTTGTGAAATGAGAGAGGAGCCAAGGTTAAAAATGAAGGATTAGACATGATTTTCATACTGGTCATGGGGTTCTTGTGGCAAGAATACTGAAGTGATTTGCCATTCCCTCCTCCAGTACAATTGTGCTCACTTCACATGCTAGTAAGTTTATGCTCAAAGTCCTTCAAGCTAGGCTCCAGCAGTACATGAACAAGAATTCCCAGATGTATAAGCTGGGTTTCCAAAAGGCAGAGGAACCTGAAAGCAAATTGCCAACATTCACTGGATCATATAGAAAGCAAGGAAATTCCAGGAAAACATCTACTTCTGCTTCACTGACTATGCTAAAGCTTTTGACTGCTATGGATCACAACAAACTGTGGAGAAATTCTTAAAGATATGGAAATATCAGATCGCCTTACCTGTTTTCCTGAGAAACCTGTATGCAAGTCAAGAAGCACTAGTTAGAACCTTACATGCAACTGACTGGTTCAAAACTGGGAAAGGAGTACCACAAGGCTATATATTGTTATCCTGCTTATTTAACTTATATGCAGAGTACATCATGTGAAATGCCAGGCTGGATGAAGCAGAAGCTGGAATCAAGATTGCCAGGAAAAACATAAACAACCTTAGATAGGCAGATGATACCACCCTAATGGCAGAAAGTGAAGAGGAACTAAAGAGCCTCTTGTTAAAGGTGAAAGAGAAGAGTGGAAAAGCTGGCTTAAAACTCAACACTCAAAAAACTTAGATCATGGCATCCAGTCCTATCACTTCATGGTAAATAGATGGGGAAACAATGGAAACAGTGACAGACTTTATTTTCTTGGGCTCCAAAATCACTGCAGATGGTGACTGCAGCCATGAAATTAACAGATGCTCATTCCTTGAAAGAAAAGCTATGACAAACTTAGACAACATATTAAAAAGAAAAGACATCACTTTGCCGATAAAGGCCCGTCTAGTCAAAACTATGGTTTTTCCAGTAGCCACGTAGGAATGTGAGAGTTGGACCATAAAGAATGCTGAGCACTGAAGAATCAATGCTTTTGAGTTGTGGTGCTGGAGAAGACCCTCAAGCGTCCCTTGAACAGCGAGGAAATCAAACCAGTCAATCCTAAAGGAAATCAACCCTGAATATTCATTGGAAGGACTGATTCTGAGGCTGAAACTCCAATACTTTGGCCACCTGATGTGAAGAGCTAACTCATTGGAAAAGACCCTAATGCTGAGAAAAACTGAAGGCAAAAGAAGAGGGCAACAGAGGATGAGATAGTTGGATGGCATCATTGCCTCAGTGGCTATACAAACTTCGGGAGGCCTGGTATGCTACAGTCCATGGGTTCACAAAGAGTTGAACAGAACTAAGCCACTGAACAACAACAACAACCAGGAGATAGTAGAGAACAGGGAAGCCTGGCATGCTCAGTCCGTTGGGTCACAAGGAGTCAGACATGACTCAGCAACTTAAAAACAACTGTTACTTAATTCAGCTGTTTTCTGCTAAACTATGCAGGACTTGGTAGATATGGAGTAAAATCAGGTTTTGGTGAGCTTATTGTCCTTGGATAAAGGCATTAATAAAGCAGACTTTTCTCTGTTTGAGAGAGTTTAATTAAGGACATTGAAGATCATCTCACTGCACTATTGTTTGTTTCTTTTCATTGCAAGCTGTGACTTTCACGTTGCATATTGTCAGTTCTCAGAGCTTATTTGAGTCACTAATACTCATTAATTAAATGCAAAATCTTAAGTAATCATTATGCAAATTAGCAATCATGTGAGTCTCTATTGGTTTGCATTTTCCATGAATCAAATAGAACTAATTTCGTAGCATTATCTATCAGCATCCTCAACCACACAGACCAACACATATACCAATTATCTCTATCAATTATAATTGGTGCTCAGTTATAAAAATAATAACTCATTTATCAGAGCCTCCCATAAGGCCACTGCAGTTTCCTTGATAGTTGGAATTCCATGCCCTAAGCTGAAAAATAATCATAGAGAATTTCATTTCCCACAATGACCACATCTCTAAGCCCTATTTTAGACTGTAACAGACCAGCAATCCTTAACATAGAATTTATAGATCTACTAGGTTGGATGCCAAGTTATCATGAAGCCCCTAATATGGCCACACATTGCCCACATTGTTGTTGCTCATTTTATATAAAGTCTATAACTTCCATAAGGTTGTCAGAAAATCCCATTATTCGGGATATT
Organism: Oryx dammah; assembly: GCF_014754425.2. Classification (NCBI taxonomy): domain Eukaryota; kingdom Metazoa; phylum Chordata; class Mammalia; order Artiodactyla; family Bovidae; genus Oryx; species Oryx dammah. The sequence continues at coordinate 29,126,400 of NW_024070195.1, read as the reverse complement.
CACAATATATAACCCATTCCTAGGCCTGTGCCATTGTACCATGCAAGCGAAGTAGAGTGTTCTAAATAAGATCCAGACCTCAATCCCCTTTCCCTCTTAGTGTACCCTATTTTACCCATTCCCACTGAACCTGTCACCTGCAGATGCTAAAAGAGCCCTTGTTTTGTAACAAACAAGGTCCTGATGCTCACGGCTCTCTTTTTAGACATAATATGATTACTGATAAAACTCAACAAGTATGTGTAAAATCCATGCAGTGCACCAACACTACCCTAGTTCCTACAATCATACATGGCAAAGTAGAAGCAGAGCTGCACATCTTAGTAAGCTGAGTTGGCAAAAACCTATGTAGTAGGGTTTTCAATACCTCTAAAACATTGCAGTGCTCTAAAATATAATTTGTAATCTCACATAAATTTTACAAAGCAAGGTTCAGAACTTTTTAAAAGCAAAAACAAAGTAAGCCAGGAAATATTTTTATTCATTTCTTACAATAAGTTTTTTTTTCTCTATACAGCATAATGAGATCAGTTAACTCTGCATAAATTAAGCCAGTAGTCATTCATATGAAGTATGTGGCATGAATAAGAATGGGCAAATTTGAGCAGGATAAAAATTAGGAGTCAAAGAGGGCTGATCTCATCAACCACAAGCTGTAGGGAATTTCCATGCATTCAGAAATAAAGAAGTTGCCAGAAAGGAAGAGATGTAGCCAGAAAGAGAAGAAAGCAAATTTATTGTCCTCCTTTCATAATTTTTCAAAGACCTACACAGAGAATAAGTCAATAATAGATTTCCTGATTACAGAAATGACTCTGGGTGGTAGTTTTCAAGCTGAGCACAATGTTACTTCTCCCTGGTCTTTCTGGAAAGCAAGGAAGTTCAGAGAAGCAAGATATAAAGGTACAGCTGTAAAACAGAGATGTAGAGGCTCTGTCTTAAGAAAAGAGCAGTTTTACTTTGATCTGTTTTACATTTTGTTCCTTACCTTCTTTTGAATAACAGATTCCACTATATAGATGACTGAGAGCACTGATAAGTAGATAATGAATGGATAGATGGATCGATGGATGGATAATGTATAACTACAATGAATATGCTTGGTTCCTGTGGGTGAAGAGAGTACACAATAATCTAATTATTGTTCTTTGAATCAATTTTGTCTTCTTTTTCTCCTTCCTCAGATATGGACCTACAGTCACTTCTTTGAGCAATAAAGTATTATTTCAGAGTGATCTCTGAAAATATGCTCTGTATGATCACAATAGATTGTTGTTGTCCAGTCACTCAGTCATGTCTGACTCTTTGCGACCCCCATGGACTGCAGAAGACCAGGCTTCCCTGTCCTTCACCATCTCCCAGAGCTTACTCAAACTCATGTCCATTGAGTCAGTGAATCCATCCAACCATCTTATCCTCTGTCATCCCCTTCTCCTCCTGCCTTCTGTCTTTCCCAGCATCAGGATCTTTTTCAATGAGTCAGCTCTTCATATCAGGTGGCCAAAGTATTGGAACTTCAGCTTCAGCATCAGTCCTTCCAATAAGTATTCAAGTAAAGATTAATTTATAAGGTTAATCAAATAAAGGTTTATTTCCTTTAAGATTGACTGGTTTGATCTCTTTGCTGTCCAAGGGACTCTCAAGAGTCTTCTGCAACACCACAGTTCAAAAGCATCAGTTCTTCGGCACTCAGCCTTCTTTACAGTCCAACTCTCACATCCATACAAGACTACTGGAAAAACCATAGCTTTGACTATATGGACCTTTGTCAGCAGAGAACAGTCTCTAATTCTAGCCCTTGCCATATCATTATATTTTCTTCTTTACCCTGGAAAACCCAGCCATAACTCTGTTCTAATTTTCTTTTGCAAATTCAACAACCCTTTTTAATGAGAATCTAAACCTTTTAAAATGTATGTTATAATAAAAAATAATAGTTTCACATTGTACTCATTTATGGAAGGAACTAATAGAAAATATCAAAAAGGAGAGCAAATACACAGGATAAGAGCCAAAGTTCCCAATCAATAAAATGCTTTATTTCTCTTCTGAGGTCATCTAGATATCCATTTAGATAGAGACTTCCATGTTGAACAAACCTTAATAGCTAACTACGTAATCTCTTGTGCTTTCCTTCTCTAAAATATACCCTTCTGAATACCCTTATACAGAAGTTACAGATGAATTTCAGACACGCTTTGTGAAAAGACTGTTAACTGACCTCAATATGAATGAATTTTCTAGATTTTTTTATTATCTGCCCTACCTGCTAGGGAAATTCCTGGAATGAGGTATAAAAATAGATATGCAGGGACCTGTGTGGTTATTTGATTCATCACCTTGTCACCAGAGGAAAATCCACATAATTTAATTCCCCACCCTCCTGCCTCTGTATTTTCTCTGCTGTCTGTCACAGGAGGGCGATGCAGAGGCATAATAATGAGATCAGGTTAGACAGCTACCCAAGGCACTTTCCTCAGTCTGGAAAAAGAGTCTTAATGATATTTACAAAAGTCTCTGAAAGGACAGTTGCATAAGCAGTTGTCAACTTTCTTAAGAAAGTTTAGGAGACAGAAAAAAAAAATAGAGGCAGGTGAGATAGAGAAAGAAAGTGGTTCTAAAAACCATGACAAACAGTCTTTATATTTTTTCTCAGAATAAAGTCATATAAAATGATGTAAGCTTTGCAATATTAATTTCTTAAGGAAATGTCCTTGATCCAGACAGAATTTCATTCCAACTATATCTGAATATCAACAGAGAAAAATTAAAAAATATTTATTCAGAATTTGAAGAAAAGTCTATTTGTGGACCACTTTCCATCAAAAACAATGTCATTAACAGAGACAAATGTAGAAGCATGCAACTCTTATCACTCTTATTCAACAAAATATTGGATGTCATAGTGAGAGTAATTAGGCAAAAAAAAGAAATAAAGGCATTGAAATTGAAAAGGAGAAGTAAACTGTCAGTTTGCCCAATTACATGATTTTATATATAGAAAAGCATAAAGACTCGACCAAAAACCTATTTGAAATAATAAGTACAGTAAGATGATAGAGTATAAAATCAATAGACAAAAATGTATTACATTTCTATATGCTAACAATGCTAACAATGAGCTAGCAGAAAAATTAAGACAGCAATCCTCTTTACAACTGAGACAAAAAGTAAAATAAAATACCTAGGAATAAATTTAATGAAGGAGGTGAAAGACCTGAAAACTATGTCATTGTTGAAAAAAATTGAAGATGTACAAAAAAATGTAAATATATTTCATCCTCATGGATTGAAAGAATTAACTGCTAAATGTCCACATTCTCTAAAGCAATCTACAGATTCAATGAAAAACCCTATCAAAATTCCAAGGACATTTTTCATGAAAATAGGATTTATATATATTTTAAAAATATATGTATATGATAAATTCAGCTGGTTAAATCTACTAGGATGAAAACTAACAAGAGTATCATGATAGTAATAGAAGGATGGGAATATTGAAGCTTCACACTTCTATTATTGAGTGAGTGATACATCCTAACACCTAAATAAATGGAATTGGCCAGGCCTAAGAAATTGACCTGGTTCAATCTAACCCCGGTTCAGTCCCTGGGTTGGGAAGACCGCCTGCGGGAGGAAATGGCAACCCACTCCAGTATTCTTGTCTGGAGAATTCCATGGACAGAGGAGCCTGGTGGGCTATAGTCCATGGGGTCGTAAAGAGTCAAGAACAACTGAGCGATTAACACTCTTCACTTTTCTAGAAATTGTGAGAAAGAACCTTTCAAGCAAAGTGAAAAGCTAGTGCAAAATCCCTATGGCAGAACGGGACAAGTGTGTCTAAACAATAAAATGTGTCAGAAGTATATTAAACCAGATTCCTTTTTTTTTTTTTCTTTCCTCTTTTTCTGAATTTGCTATCTAATCCTGCTTTATGGTTAGTGGTTTACTCACTTGTTCTCTATGGTTCTTATATTTGAAGCAAAGAAATAATTCTGCATTCTTTGGTGGGCACTGTATGAACTTCCTTCTGACAAAAAATATAAAAAACAGTAATAATAAGAACACAATTGTCTTCCTAAATTGCGTATATCCTCTGTGTGGTTTGTTTCTTGTACCTCGTGTCTTAACACATAGAGCCTTATCTATCTCTGCTTTATAAATGGCTCCCGGAGGAGGGTCCCTTATTTCACTTCAGAATATCACTTTGCTGGGCTTTTCTATCAGGAACTTGAATTATTACCTCAAGCATACTACATCCCAACCACTGGTATTATATTCTCCAGATAAATATTTTGTCTCACCATCTTAGTTTCTATCAGGGATGCTGTCATTTTTCCCACTTCCCAGCATAGTTCTAGAATTACCTTTGATTTTTCCTATCTTGAATCCTTTATGTGGTTAGTCCTTCATTCCTTTGGAAATCTCTCAGATTAATCTCTTCCTAGTACTTTAGCTACAATCATTTACTTTCACATTCTCCTTACTTCTCAAAAGTTTAAGTAAATTGACACCTCAATCTTTTCTTTCTCTAATGCGTCCTGCACTTCACCTTCAGTTTAGTTAACATTTGAACCTATGTTCATTTCCTAGGGCTTCTGCAATAAACTTACCACTTTTGGGTAGCTGAAAAATGACAGAAATTTATTCTCTCACATCCTAACACCTGACGTTCAAAATTTAATCATTGAGAGAGGCAGATAAAGAAAAACTGAAAAACTACTGTGTGAGTGCGTGTGTGTGTGTGTGTGTGTGTGATTACAACTATATGAATATAAGATGCTCTGAGTTGTATCAGTCACTTTGTAAACACAACATATTTCTGAGAAGAAAGGTCCAGCAGACTGAGCTTACCCCAGCTGAAAGAACAGATTTTGATTATTTAAGTCACTATATTTCCCAGTGGCTCAGTGATAATAAATCCGCCTGCAATGCAGGAGATACAGGAAACGCAGGTTCAATCCCTGGGTCAGAAAGATCCCCTGGAGGAGGAAATGGGAACCATTCCAGTATTCTTGCATGGAAAATTCCATGGACAGAGGAGCCTGATGGGTTACAGTCCATGGGTTTGCAAAGAGTCAGACATGACTGAGCTGGAGCATGGTATGGTATTCATCCTGGGGGCTTTCCTGATGACTGAGATGGTAAAGAATCTGCTTGCAGTGCAGGTGACTCGGATTCCATCCTTGGGTCGGGAAGATCCCCTGGAGAAGGGAATGGCAACCCACTCAGATACTCTTGCCTGCAGAAGCTTCATGCTTTCAAATCTCAAGTGAAACGATACATTCTCGTATTGTTTCAGGCAGTAATTCCGTTATTTGCTGGCAACAACATCCTAACTAATGTTCCCCCAACAATTTCCTTCTCCAGGCACAGACTAGATGTCTCGCATTTTCACAGATTGATCATAATCATATTGCTCTCTATATTATATTTTTATTAGCTGATAGAGCAGTCCACAGTCTTATTCATTTTGTGAAACAAAGAAATAAAATCTTAGGACACTGAAGAAACATCATCCAGGTTATAGGACAATATGCCTAACTGAATTTCACATACCTATGATTGGAAGTAAACAAGATTAAAATGAAAAGACACACTTTAAGTAAGAAAAAAATAAAAGGTGTATAAAAATTTAAAGTATGCTCTCGAGCAGAATTTTGCAATGTATGGTTTGCAGATTGGAAAACAAACTTTCATAGCTTCCTATCCAGTTGTGCTAACTCCACAGATTTTCTCTAATCTATATTTTTCCCATCCTGAAGTCTTGTACTTGCAAGGTCAACACTATCTAATGTAAGGAAATTCTGACCCATGGTAAACTTAAATTCAGAATCACTGGTCTAACAAGCTCAGGGAAACTCAGATTTATGGGTAATAATTTCTGGGTGATGTGGCCTTAGACAATCTCAGCTTTATTATTAGAATCTATGTTACCTAAATCACTTGATCACGAGGGTTTCAAAAACTGTTTTTCAGGCTGTGATCATGATATAAATTGCATCAAATAAATTTTACCAGGTGAGCAGTCAAGAGTGCTGAACTATCACTTTCCAATTCTTTCCTAGCCAGCAATTTAGCTCTCAGCAAGGAAAGACAATGATTCCTGAATGACTGATGAATTCTCTCCTCAAGTGATTGCAGGATGTTGGACGCACTGCTGGCAGGAAGGCTACTGATTGTTTAGTGGCTAAACTGGTTTTATGACTCATGGAATTGACTAGGGGCCTAGCGGTTGTCCACAGCAGCTGGCCATGCTGAAGTCAGCCCATTTTCAGTCACAGCTGGAGATGCTGGAAGCCATCTTCCGGATGTCGGAGCAGAGAAGCCTTCTTCAAGAGCTCCAGCTGAAGTGGCAAGTGGTACTGCCCAGGTATTTGCAGCACAAGCCTTGTCTCTTTCTACTTAGATTCAGCGAGATCATCACTTAGGTTAGAAGCTCATAATTATCCACACGCTCCTTGAAATTCTATTGTATTTCAGAGGCTCTGTTGCATCTCTTTAATAGAAACATTGTCAATTTCATTTGTGCATAAAAATCATCCTTGGTGCTTTTTGAAATGCAGATTGCTAGAGTTGATTCAGTCTCAGAATTTCAACAGCCTGAGGTACAATTTTTAACAGTCACTTCAGATGATTCCTTAGAGGTGGTCCAGATCTCCCTTTGAATAGCATACTTGAGTAACTATGAGGTAGAGTGAACAGAAAACTCAAAGTAATGAAAAAACAGCTGTCATTAACAACTTAGGGCTATACTGTATGTTTACAATACATATTAAATTTTAACCTAAATTATGCAAGGAGATCCAAGCAGTCCATTCTGAAGGAGATCAGCCTGGGATTTCTTTGGAAAGAATAATGCTAAAGCTGAAACTCCAGTACTTTGTCCACCTCATGCGAAGAGTTGACTCATTGGAAAAGACTTTGATGCTGGGAGGGATCAGGGGCAGGAGGAGAAGGGGACGACCGAGGATGAGATGGCTGGATGACATCACTGACTTGATGGAACGCGAGTCTGAGTGAACTCCGGGAGTTGGTGATGGACAGGGAGGCCTGGCGTGCTGCGATTCATGGGGTCGCAAAGAGTTAGACACGACTGAGCAACTGAAATGAACTGAACTGAACTGAAATTATACAAAAAGTTCTAGGCATGCAATTATAAGACTTAACAAATATAAAAAACAATGACATTTTAAGGTATAATATAATTATGTTCTATGTAATATGGGGGACATATTTATATTTAAAATATTATTTCTTGTTTATCTAAAAGTCAGATTTAACTGGGGGTCTTGTATTTTATCCAGCACACTTCTCTAGGCAGGAAAACCCAGCAATGGTTTAAAATTAATTTGGGGCCTCACTTGGTCTCTAAGAATAAAGTTATGCAAGTTTATTGCTAAGATTCCTTAATGATACAGGGATCTATGTATGATGATGTTGTGGTTTCATATGAATACCTTTGAATTTATTCTATTTGGATTCACTCAGCTTCCTGAATTTCTTGGTGTATATATGTTGCCAAATTTGGGTGAGTTTCAGCTATTATTTTCTTTTATGAGCTATAATTAACATACAGTATCATATTAGTTTCAGGTGTACAACATAGTAATTCAAGATTTTTAAACATTATGAAATGATCACCGAAATACCTCAAATTACCATCCACCACCATACACAGTTGTTGCAGCATTACTGACTATATTCTGTATGTGTATATCGCATCCTGATGATTTATTTATTTTACAGTTGTAAACCTGTATCCTCCTTACCAATTTTATTCATACCCTGACCACCAGTTTGTTCTCTGTATCTATGAATCTCTTTTTAATTTGTTCACTTGCTTTGCTTTTTAGATTCCACATATAAATGATGTCAGATGGTATTTGTCTTTCTCTGTCTGACTTATTTCGTTTAGCATAATGCCCTCCAGGTCCATCCACGTTGCCATAATAGCGAGGCACACAGTGGAACATTACTCAGCCATAGCTCTAATTTTTTTTTTTTTTTTTTGAGCCCATTTTCAGTCCTACTCTTTTCTTCTCTGGGACTCTGATTACACAAATGTCAGATCATGCTGTATGTCCTACTCTATATAACACAATTCATCAGTAAGTTAAAAATGTAAAGTATATCCTATGCAGTAACTGTTGATTGTAAAGAAACTCAGAAACAACTGATAAACAAAAAGAAGGAATTAGAAATCATACCTACCATATTTCCACCCCACTCCACAGACACCATGATTAATTTTTTCATCTCTACTCTTCTCCCTGGAAATACAATGCTTTATCTTTATGAATAAATATGTCCAGGAGTATATATATATAATCAGATAAAATGAGTTTATAGAATGAACATCATGTTTTGCAATCTGCTTTTCCCACTTGATAACAGACCTTAAACTGCTTCTGTGGTAAATGTCACAATTATGTTAAACTCTTTGTAAGTTATGAGACAGCATTTGGATGGATTCCCCAACTTTTTTTGCCCTGTAACAAGCTTCATGTCTCCTGATTCAAACCTGTCTGGGAAAACTCACTGCAGAATTCTAAGCTCTGCTTTTGCCAAATTTCAAGGCCTGCATTGCTCCCCACAGTCACCAGCTGACTAACAAATTTTCTTCCTACAATGCTGAATATGACTCTTGACATCTGCTCCATTGCTGTGTCCCTGCCAGAAGAGTAAAATGAAGGGCAAAGTTTTCTTTTAGTTTTTATTTTCTTTGCAGCACTTAAATATAGGGGGAAATCAGCCTCTTATCTATCTCTATAGAGGAAAAATTCCATTATATTTTTACCGCTAATTCATAAATAATGCAGACAATGCCCTTAATTTTTTTCAACTCAAAATCTTCAGAAAAGGAGGGGGTTTATAGAGCAAGTTAGTGAAAACATGACTATAAAAGGCCAGTGTAGTTCCATTATAAAGAAAATAGTTTCAAGTTCTTTACAGATGCCATTTATATAAAAATTGATAGTCAAGAACACACATGTATTTTTTTCAAGTCAAGTTCTTTACTACTTTCTACTGGATAGCATTTTTTAATGTGGACCCAATAATCTAAACAAAACAGTTCAAATCCAAGCTTCTTCATCATGTCCATGCATACACACAGAAACACACACACATCCTGAAACAAGTCACTTAATTTCTCTGAGCATTAACTTTTTTTTTTAATTGGCACATAATTTATTTGCAATATTATATGAGTACCAGGTGCACAGCATAGTGATTCAGTATTTTTACAGATTATACTCCATTTAAGATTATTTCAACATAATGGCTATGAATTCCCTGTGCTATAGAGTATACTCTTGGTGCTTATCTATTTTATATATAGCAGTGTGTTTTTCTTCAGTCCATACCCTTATCTTGCCCTTCCCTCCTTCTTTCTCCCCATTGGCATCCATTAGTTTGTTTTCTTTGTCTGTGAGTCTGTTTACATTTTGCTATGTACCTTCATTTGTATTATATTTTAGATTCCAAATATGTGATAATATACAGTATTTTTCATTTTCTGTCTGATGTATTCCAGTAAACACAATCCTCTCTAGGTCCATCCACATGTTGCAAATGGCAGAATTTCATTCTTTTATGCAGAGTAATATTCCATTGTGTAAGTGTGTATGTGTGTACATATATATATATATATATATATACACCACATCTTCTTTACCCATTTGTCTATCCTACAAAAGTACAGTTAACAAAACAGCATGATACTGGCACAAAAGCAGACACATAGCTCAAGAGAACAGATTAGAGCACCCAAAAATAAATCCACACAGTTATGTTCAATTAATCTATGACAAAGAAGGTAAGGATATACAATTGAGAAAAGATAGTCTCCTCAATAAGTAGTGCTGGCAAAACTGCACAGCTCCATGTAAAAGAATGAGGATGCTTCCTGACACTAGCCACAAAAATACACTCAAAATGGATTAAAGACCTAAAAGTAAGACCTAAAACTTTAAAACTCCTAGAAGAAAACAGGCAGAAGGCTCTTTGACATAAATTGTAGCAATATTTTTTTGGCTTTGTTTCCTAACACAAAGAATAAAAGTAAAAATAAACAAATGGAACCTGATTAAACTTAAAAGCTTTTGAACAGCAGAGGAAACAGTCAACAAAACAAAAAGACAACCTAAACAATAGGAGGAAGATATCAGCAAATTAAAGACTGACAAGGGGTTAACATTCAAAATATATAAACAGCTCATACAACTCAATATCAAAAAACTCAATTTGCCCAAAAATGGGCAGAAGACATTGCTCAACATCATTAATCATCAGAGAAATGTAAATCAAAACTACAATGAGATATCACCTCACACCTGTCAGAAAGGCTATCATCAAAATTCTATAAATAAATGTCTGTAAGGATATGGAAAAAGGAGAAACTTATACACTATTGGTGGGAATGTAAACTGGTACAGGCACTACAGAAAACAGCACGGACTTTTCTCAAGAGACTAAAAAGGGGACTACCATATGATCCAGCAGTTCCACTTCTGGGTATATATCCAAAAGATAAAAGCACTAATTTAAAAAGATACATGCAGCCCTATTTTTGTAGCCACACTGTATACAATAGTCAAGATATGGACACAACCCAAGTGTCTGTCAACAGATCCTTAAATTCTTTATCTAGCAATAAAAGAACAAAAATAATTTCAATTTACCAAAATTTGAAAATCACAAATTATTATGTATTTAATAAGTTTTTTAAATGTATGAATCTTTATACAAGTAGAAATTTTAATGGTATTTTAAAGTAGTTCCAGTTACTCTATACACAAAATAAACAGTTGATTTACAGCTTTCCACAGTTCAAATGTTCCCTGAATTTTGAAAGAAGCTTGACATTGGAGAAGGAAATGGCAACCCAATCCAGTATTCTTGCCTGGAGAATTCCTTGGACAGAGGTGGAATTGCTTGGCAGGCTACAGTCCATGGGATCTCAAAGAATTGGATACGACTGAGCGACTGTTGATGTTGACTTGACATTGGAAAAAATTAGCAAAGTTTACTTATTTTTAACAATATAGCTATATGTGTTTCTCTAGCATTTCTTCTTCGGAGAAGGCAATGGCACCCCACTCCAGTACTCTTGCCTGGCAAATCGCATGGACGGAGGAGCCTGGT
>NW_024070195.1:29025618-29115242 GCF_014754425.2 Oryx dammah | reverse complement strand
ACTCCAGTACTCTTGCCTGGCAAATCGCATGGACGGAGGAGCCTGGTGGGCTGCCATCTCTGGGGTCGCACAGAGTTGGACATGACTGAAGTGACTTAGCAGCAGCAGCACTTCTTAATAAGTGTCTTCCACAACATAAAACATCTCTAGTCTTCCTGAGTATATCACAGACAAATTAATGCAGGAATAGCTGAGTAATTGGGGAAAAGACAGTGAAGGCCAAACTTTTAACTCTCTCTCTCTCTCTTGCTTTCAATTATTTCTTACATAAAAAGGGCTACAGAAATGACTTATTGTTTAAATCAGTAGTGTCCTCAGGGGAATACCATTTTCCTGGTGCTTCTGGTCCCATATATCTCTAATATAGCTTCTTATACAGATCCTGTACATGGTTTAGTATAAGTGGTCCTCAAACATGGACTATTTTGCCTCCCAGAGAATGTCTGTAAATATCTAGAGACCTTTTGATTGCCACGATTTGGGAGAATTCTCCTGGCATCTAATAAGCAGAGGCTAGAGATACTACTAAACATTCGGCAATGCACCGGACAGCTCCCAAAATGAAGAATAATCCAGACCAAAATTGTAGTGCTGAGGTAGAGAAACCCTGGGCTGGTAAATCGCATATATCTGTAGTTGGTTCTGAATTAGAATTAAAGGAATTCTTCTCTCAAGGGTGGGCAATGCTAGCAATCAACTCAAGACAGTAGCAAGGGAGGCAGAGCTGTTCTACTGAAGTCCAAACACAAGTGAGCCAATGGGGCCTTTATCTATATGTACAGAGCTATCACCTTTCTGTCACCCTGAACTCTGTTTCCCATAATGAATCAAGAGCTCAGCAACTTCTTACCATGTTGCTTCCTCAGTTTGATGCAGCCAGTACTCTTCTAATATTTTCAAAATCATTATTCAGTTCAGTTCAGTTCAGTCTCTCAGTCGTGTCCGACTCTGCAACCCCATGAATCACAGCACGCCAGGCCTCCCTGTCCATCACCATCTCCCGGAGTTCACTCAGATTCACGTCCATCGAGTCAGTGATGCCATCCAGCCATCTCATCCTCTGTCGTCCCCTTCTCCTCCTGCCCCAATCCCTCCCAGCATCAGAGTCTTTTCCAATGAGTCAACTCTTCGCATGAGGTGGCCAAAGTACTGGAGTTTCAGCTTTACCATCATTCCTTCCAAAGAAATCCCAGGGCTGATCTCCTTCAGAATGGACTGGTTGGATCTCCTTGCAGTCCAAGGGACTCTCAAGAGTCTTCTCCAACACCACAGTTCAAAAGCATCAATTCTTCAGCACTCAGCCTTCTTCACAGTCCAACTCTCACATCCATACATGACCACAGGAAAAACCATAGCCTTGACTAGACGGACCTTAGTTGGCAAAGTAATGTCTCTGCTTTTGAATATGCTATCTAGGTTACGACCAACCTAGATAGCATATTCAAACATTATTAAATTTTAGCTAAAACTTTATTTGAACAGTTGTTTCAATAATATTTTGTAATTTATTGTTTCTTTTTTTAAAGTAAACAAGAGTATTTCTTCCTCACATGCCTTTCGTTAAACTTCAGGCTCAAATCACTGCTATATGTGGACATGTGCTAAATTGCTTCAGTCATATCTGACTCTTTGGGACCCTATGGGTTGTAGCCCGCCAGGCTCCTTTATCCATGGGATTCTCCAGGCAAGACTACTGGAGTGGATTGCCATGCCTTCCACCAGGGGATCTTCCTGACCCAGGAATTGAACCTGTGTCTCTTATGTCTCTTGCATTGGCAGGTGGGTTCTTTACCACTAGCACCACCCGGGAAGCCTAGGAAGCATGTGGACAGAATATGCTAATAGAAGGTTCTGTTTTGAGTGTTGAATATTGATTTCTAAACTGAAAAATCTAAAGCAGAGGTAAAATTTTAATAGGCATAAAAGGTGGTTAAATATGAACTTGATTCTTTCTGTAGCCAGTTGTAAAGGAAAAGAATTTGGCCAAATTTCAGATTTTGGAAAAAGCTGAGGTAATCAACAGGCTCAGTCTTCTGAAGAGAAGTCCAAAATTCTCTGAGTACTTTTCATATGCCATTGTGTTTGCCTGCAAAGCTGTTTCCTCCCCATTTTCACCTGGTAAACTTCCATTCTTCCAAAAGATCTCAGTTAATATCACACTTCTTCCAGAAGCATTTCTTGACCTTTGCACCTGGGGTTAAACCCCACTGTTAGCATTTCTTACAAAATCAAGCACTTCTACTTCCAACTTTACCAGAATAATTAATTCATGCAGTTGTTTGATTAAATCTGTCTCTCTCACCTTATTGGCATTATGAGGTCAAGGACTAGATCTAGAAATTACCTGGCACACAATATGTGCTTAATAAATATCTTTTGAATGAATGAAGCCATGAGCCACTATTACCATTTAAGCTCTTTTGACACATTTTCATTTCACAAAATTTTAATTGTGAGGTATTTTTTTAATATTTAGAATAATTAAAATTATGATGAAGAGCTATAAATTACATGCTTATTTTATAAAAGTTGAAATCCATGAAAATAATTCCCCATGATCCATACCATCACATTCAATGATTGTTAATATTTATTTAATTTGGTGTATTACTTAATGGTGGTGATTTTACATAATATACTTATTTTATACATAGCAAAGGAAAATCTATATTAACTGAATGTCACATATAATCCTAATATATACAATGTCAGTCATTGGTAAGGAAATACTATATATTATATATTATATATAACAATATAAGGAGCTTCCCAGGTGGTGCCAGTAGTAAAGAGCCTGCCTGCCAATGCAAGAGATGTAAGAGATGTGAGTTCAATTCCTGGATTGGGAAGATCTTCTGGAGGAGGGCATGGCAACCCACTTCAGTATTTTTGCCTGGAGAATCCCATGGACAGAGGAGCCTGGCAGGCTACAGTCCATAGGGTCACACAGAGTCAGACCAACTGAGCGACTTAGCATGCACGCAAAGCAATATAATATATACTCATAATATGTAATATAACTAATATATGTGTATATATTTCTCACTTGTCCTAGGTTATACCTGTAGATTATTTCAAGAAACCTGTACATCACTACTAGATATGAGAAACAATTTTTCCTTTCTTTCTTCATAATTTGTTCTTTAAAAAAGGACATGGTAATAAAATTAAGTAATATAAGATAGCCAACAGACAACAACAAAGTTACCTATTGACATTATTGATTTAGGAGATGGTAATAACTTACTTCAATATTCATACTTAATTCAAAGTAGCAAAACATTTTTTCACATTGATAGTACTGTGACTTTTTCCACATTTCTGTTTGCTAGGGTCTACTCTATGAAGAGATGTATATCAACTTTGCCAATTGTGACATTTGATACATCAACTTACTTCTCCTTCCTTTCATTTCTTTATCTGCTAAATGAGAAATGTGGTGACTTATGAGATCAGTCTAGATCTCACACTTAATGTCACAGTGAATTGCTATTTAAGACTGACATCATATAGAGGAAAAAGAATAGTTTTCTTTATTAGCCTGAACCAATATTTTCCAAATAATTATTCGAGGAAGATGAGTAAAGGGATCTTGAGGAAGACTGTTGACATGTTTTTCCTATGAGGCACAAAGCCAATAGTTATAGTTAATGTTCCCAGAGGTCCCTGCAAGTAAACAGTCTCTTTAACTTTGTTGAAACCAATGTTTTGTGCAAGTATTATTCTTCTGACCCCACATAATGTACCATGACACATATTATATAACCTGGCATATTAATAAACATGACACATTTTATATAACATGTATCACTAGTTGGACAACTTTGTTTTGGAACTGAAGCCCTTTGGTCTTCAAACAGTTGAATTGTGTATAACTTTCCTCACACCTTCATAAGCCTGGTTGTTTCAACAAGTCTAACGTGTGTCTTTGGGGCCGAGTGTAAGCAGTTTCACAGCGTGGCCATCTGTTCCATATTCTTGATATAAAAATTTCTATTAATCTAACTCAGACACATTTTTCTTACAGCAGATTAACAGACTGGAAATTCATGGTGAGTGAATTCAGGGTCACTGTGCTCCACAGAAAAGCCTTCTCTCCAGAGACACAGAGAGGGCTCTACTCGGGTCCCTCAGTCATTTCTACCTTAATTCCCACCCTGAGATGCCTGGAGGTCAAAGACTAATATCATCGCTACTGTTGCTTGCAGTTACGAACAGTCCTAAGTGTGATTTTGATTCCTAGAAACTGTTACTGAACAGCTCAGGGACCAACACTGAAATAAAAGCCTCCAGAAAAATGAAACCTCTCCTTCTATGTCTCATAGAGCTAGTAATAATTCCTCAACTTTTATTGGGTATTGAATGCATTATAACTTGGATTTTAATATACTTGGAGAAGTTTAAATTGTTCCTTAGCATTTTTATTCAAAATAAATTCTGTACGTGCAAATACTGAATATCTGCAGGTACAGATACTTTAGTTACACAAAGACTGACTATAAAAGTACAGCATTTAAAATCAGTGCTACCAATCTCTTCTAATGAATTTTATCTTTCAGAACTATAATTGCACCTTTTTCTTCTCAAAGGACAGTGTCAACCTTCAGAATTTTGTGGTGCCACTTGTTAATTTTCTTGCCAGTGTTTTGCTGGTCCACAGTGGATGGTGCCATCACTGTCATAAATGTGTTCACCTCTCCATGGTCCCCAGATATTAACTTTCCCTTACTCTCCATATTAAATAATCTTATTTAGGGTTTTATTCAATAAGCACACACTGAGCTACCTAACAGATGCTCAAAACCTCTTGATGAGACTTTTGGCAACAAATTTTGCTACAGTGATCTAGTACAAGAGAAGATGGCAGAGTCACGCAGGAGAAAATGGGAGAAAGGATGATGAGAATATTCCATTTTTTAACAATTAAGGAAGCCAGAATCTTAAGAGTTGAGTTTATTATATTGTAAATTTCTCTAGTGATCTATGAACTACTCAAAAGCTTTCTTATATTTCCATTTTCTGTCATGATGTCTAATAGTTTCTAGATGTTCAATTAATGTGTATGGAAGGAAGGAAGGGAGGTGGGTCTTGGCTGCATATGATACAGGAAGATCTTCCAAGTTTTGAAATCTTATGAAATACTTTTAAGGTAAATAAACATTTTGATAGTAATAAATAGGCACTTGAAACCCAGGATGAAGAATTAGGGGCAGGTGTCATGGTCCAAGACTAAAATTAAAAACCTAAAACCCAAGTCCATGAATTAAAAACTCAAAACCAGTATGAAACATTAAGATAGTACAGTTAGGGTCAGAATCAGTATATACCTGAATGTGTATGTGTGGATGCCAGCGTCCGCTTTTTCCCTCATGTCTCTTTCTTTAATGCCAGCCAAGAAAGAAAATCAAACTCCTTTCTATTGCCCAATGCAATTTCATGTCAGTATCTTTCATATCATTTCTTAAATATAATCATTATGTAGTCTTAAGTATAAGTATTCTCTCATTCTCTCATTAATTTATATGTTTTAACCTCTTTCAGTAAACCTAGCGGAGAAGGCAATGGCACCCCACTCCAGTACTCTTGCCTGGAAAATCCCATGGATGGAGGAGCCTGGTGGGCTGCAGTCCATGGCGTCGCTAAGAGTCGGACACAACTGAGCAACTTTCATGCATTGGAGAAGGAAATGGCAACCCACTCCAGTGTTCTTGCCTGGAGAATCCCAGGGACGGGGGAGCCTGGTGGGCTGCCGTCTATGGGGTCGCACGGAGTCGGACACGACTGAAGCGACTTAGCAGCAGCAGCAGTAACCTAGAAGTCACAGAGCCCACAGATGATTTTTAGGTTTCTTGCCCCATAAACACTTCAAACAATCCTTAGAACACATATACTCTCAGTACATACATTTTGTATTTAATTGAGTTACCCATATAGTATCAGACTGTAAACTGAGAAGAGTCAGTTTTGAAAATATTTATGAAACCTAAAGAAATTATTGAGTAGTTGATCATTATCAACAATCACTAACCATTTTCCAAGAAAATATGAGTAGTAGGTAATTACTTTTCATATAAAGTATGAAATAAGAAAGAAAAGAGGATCCCAGTTGGACATAATGCAAATTAAAAGGAACCCTGTAAGGCGAAGCATAGTGATTCTGGCCAGTGCTGAAGAGCAAGGTCTTTGGGATGTTTCCCCTTCATTCAGAGAATTATCTTCTGGGAATTGGCCATGTTCACTTGGGATCCATAGAAGTTTACCAGGGTATCCTACCCTCAGAGACACAGGTATCCACACTCATCAGTTTTCTATTGGTATACTCTAATTGGCTTGAAATATAACGTTACAACAAATTATTTTCCTGAAGTGGTAAATTACACAACCATAAAGAATAAGAGTTTAGCAGTGCTCTAAGAACCAAAGCTCATAAAACATACACAAAACCATATCCAAATCAAGGAAAATATAATTCAAACTAATGATTAAAAATAAAGGAAGTAAAAGACAAGAAAATCTTGAAAAAAAAAAACAGCAGTTACAGAGATGAAACTGAAAGAACAAGTCAGAAGAATCTGTACTGGGAAAAACAAAAACACAGTTTTTGAAACTGAACTGAGCTAAACTTAAATAAGCTATTAGCCTAAGGTCTTAACTATATCATGGCTTTGCCCCTCCTGCCTGTTTCATTGTGTTTCCTTCTGTATATCACTAGCTGTGGAAAATCTTTTCTGTTATTCTCCAAGTCATTCTCATGTATCAGTTCAGTTCAGTTCAGTCGCTCAGTTGTGTCCGACTCTTTGCGACTCCATGAATCACAGCACGCCAGGCCTCCCTGTCCATCACCAACTCCTGGAGTTCACTCAGACTCATGTCCATCGAGTCAGTGATGCCATCCAGCCATCTCATCCTCTGTCGTCCCCTTCTCCTCCTGCCCCCAATCCCTCTCAGCATCAGGGTCTTTTCCAATGAGTCAACTCTTCGCATGAGGTGGCCAAAGTACTGGAGTTTCAGCTTTAGCATCATTCCTTCCAAAGAAATCCCAGGGCTGTATAGTTTCTCTGAAAATGGTTGCAATTTTGGTATGCCCATTCTAGGAGGTGAGCTCATGGTTTTTCTACTTCATCATTTGGCCACCTGGGGGTCTCCCTGCTGGCTCAGATGGTAAAGCACCTGTCTGCAACACAAGAGACCCAGGTTTGATCCCTGGGTTGGGAAGATCCCCTGGAGAAGGAAATGGCAGCCCACTCCAGTAGTCTTACCTGGGAAATCCCACGGATGGAGGAGCCTGGTAGGCTACAGTCCATGGGGTCGCAAAGAGTCAGACATGACAGCGACTTCACTTTCACTTTCGTGCTGTGCCTTCCAATAAATGTTTAGTTTTTAGCTTATTCACTGGAACACAGACTTTTATCGGCAAACTTTCCACCACTTAGAAAATGTGGTTATTTAGTGTTATTCAGTGTTTAATAACATTAAAGAACATTTTTGCACATACAAATAGAACTTGTTCATATCTACCTGTCTGATATTTGGAGATTACCAAAAAATAAAAATAAAAATCTTTTGCCTCTGGTCTGGCTGGCTTTGTGCCCTTAGCTGCCATAGCCTTTAGCAAATATTCCCCAAACACAACTACTCAAGCATTTACATCATTAATGACAGAACAGATTCCCAGAGCATTTGAGATCCAGATGGTTGACTAGATGTGCATTTAGATAGACCAAAGAATTAGCTGAAGATGCTGTTTTGAGAAAAAGGATGGAAAAGAAGTCAGCCATGAATCATTTAAAAAGCCTCATCAAAATGCTCCTTCATCTTTTTGATTTTCTTGTAAATACGCCTCAGGCATCTACCAGGAGGCACTGACATTTTATGTAACATTACACAACAATTTAGTCACTGGAAAATTTTTTCTGTACCACTGCATGCCTCCAAACATGAAAAGCACTAAGGAATTCCACTTACAGTCTGAGGTTTTGTAGATAGGAAAGGTTGTACTGAATATCTTATAATAAATCTGACTTCCTAAAACATCGATTGGATCTATGCCATTTGTAAACAAAGATACTCAGGCATATATGATCATATTGGAAACATCTTTTCAAAAACTAATATTCATAGTTAAATATATGTTATAATGTTTCTCATCCATTGAATACACACATACACATACCTTTCTAGAACACATACATTTAACATTGTCTTATAAGAAGTATTCTGCAAAATAATGCATAGACAACTTTTCTGGTTTATATACAAATAAAACATTCACAGTTGCTTGTAACTAATCACTCTGCAAGAATGTATTCAAAACCTATACTATTTAAGACATGAGTCATTGTCTATAATACAAAAATTTGTTATGATACAGAAGTTTTGCATTTGATGGTTCTATCAGATAGGACTGATGATCTACTGCATGACTTAAAATATTTTTGGAATATCTTAGCCAAATATTAATTTCCTTTCGGTGATAGCATAAATATGTAAATATACATATTTACATATGTATAATGTACCCATATTTTTCCAGGCTTATGTGGTATTATTGTCAAATAAGAGTTTTATGATTTGATAAGAGGTGGCGATTTGATAAGCTTAAATGTCTGTCAATAGATGAGTGGTTAAAGAAAATATGGCAAAAATATATAAAACATAAATAAATGATATTCCACTCTTAAAAAAGAAAAACCTTGCCATTTGCAAATACATGGATGAACTTGAAGGACATTATGCTGGGTGAAATAAGCTAGACACAGAAAGACAAACACTTCATGATATCACTTAAGATACAGACTATGAAATAGCCATCCTCATGGAAACATAGAGTAGAATAGTAGTTGTCAAGAGCTAAGGTGAGGGGAAAATGGATGAGCTTATATGCATGGCACTTCTAATTGAACAAGATTGTATGACAGCATGGTGGTCCTACGAATGCACTCAAGAGTAAGATGTAATAACCAATCCACAGATAATTTCTATATCATGGAGACAAAACAGTACTTTCCTGCATCTGAAATGTATTCTTGTGAAGACCTTTCATCTATTATGTTGTCATTTATCTAAAAAATTATCTTCCTTCAGTCTTCATCAAAATAGAGATGGGATGATGAATCTTCAGCTCTATGGTCTGGACATCCAACTTATTAGTCTCTAGTTATATGTTCACAAAACTTACTTACACAGTAATCATGGATTTCTACTTAATAACTCCTGGAAAAAGAAAAAAGAAAAGGAGATAGATGTGTCTCATATAAAGATAGGATAAACTGCCATAATTTTTGTAATGAGGAAAGACAGGAGAACACCTGCAATGCCTATGATAGTCCCACTTATGGAAATGCCCCAGCATCACATGTTTTAAGGCAGTATGAGCTAAGCACATTATTAAGATACTTTATGGATCCACCATGTATCTTATGCTGTCTAGCGTGCTGCAATTCATGGGTCACAAAGAGTCGGACATGACTGAGCGACTGAACTGAACTGAGAGTTAATATAGAAAGCAAATTCCCGCCAAAATGCAATGCAGCTCTCATAGAGCTCCTATTTCTAATTATTGCTAAAAATAGCACTTTACACTGCAATGTAAAAAAATCATACATATTTAATGCCAAAACAGTTAATGCCACACAGTTTAATGCCAAAACTCTGGGAAAATGTCCTAATTTCTCAAATGCAAACATGCACACATAAAAAATAATGGTGTTAGAATTTTGCCAATAAGATTCATACCCCAAATCTGTCTTGAAATTTCTGGTAAAATCAACATGGACTGGATAAGGAATTGATGTAATAATTTCTTCCATTATGAATTTTTTTAAATGTTGCAGCAGGAAATATTAAATGTTCTACCTAGGAAAAAAGCTTTAATAGTAGAATTAATAACCACCACCCCCCCAAATATCCCTGGTAGGGGAAAAAAAGTCAGTCATGGACATGTGCATGCTAAGTCATTTCAGCTGTCTCAACTCTTTGCGACCCTATGGACTGTAACTTGCCAGGCTCCTCTGTCTATGGGACTCTCCAGGCCAGAATCCTGGAGTGGAGTGCCATTTCCTTCTCCAGGGGATCTTCCCAACCCAGGGATCGAACTTGTGTCTCCCGTGTTGGCAGGCATGTTCTTTACTACTAGCACCACTTGGGGAGCCAGTCATGTACACTTCTATTCAGTTACAGTTTTCCAGTTCCATAATAGGAATGTATGGCTATTCCTATTATTATGGAATAGATTAACTGGACTATTTTTATAATACCTTGACACTTTTAATCTTCAAAAATAATCATCCCCCATTAGTGTGTAAGAAAAATTCTCCTCAAAGTATTTCCTCCATTTCTCAAAAGTAAAAGTCGCTCAGTCTTGTCTGCCTATTTAATGACCCCATGGATTGTAGCCCACCAGGCTCCTCTGCCCATGGTATTCTCCAAGCAAGAATACTAGAGTAGGTTGCCATTCCCTTCTCCAGGGGATCTTCCTGACCCAGAGATCAAACCTGTGTTTCCTGCATTGCAGGCAGATTCTTTACTTTTTGAGCCACCAGGGAAGTCCATTCATTCCTCAGTAAGAATGCTTTAAAGGAAATTGCCAAGTATTTAAATTATTAGGTGATGGGGGGTAAATTATGGTTAGAAGGAGTCAGGGTAGGAAGGAGGAATAAAAGAGCAGCTACGAGACACTACTTCACTCCTGATAAACTAAGAGATTTTATGAGGAAAGTAAGTCATGAGAGATTTGCAATGTAGTTAGAATATTTTTCTTGATGATTTCAGATGCCTGGGCTGAACTGAAACAGTTAACCTTTCTCAAGTGTCTGGCACAGGTACAGAGACAACAAAGAAATTTGACAGGATTTTTAGAAATCTCTCTTTCTTGGAAAATAAGTATGCCTTCTTGATCTAGAAAACATCAACTTTATGCACATAACTCTAGGTGGAAAACTATTAGGGATGTCACCTCTCTCCCGGGGAGGCCAGAACTTTTGCTTTTTAGTTGAAACCTGAGCTTGTTGTATGTTTAAGATGGATGCATTCAAATAGGTGAAGGCACCAAGGAAAAGAACCAGCACACGCTAGTATTTAATCACTTAAGTTTAAAAATAGTGACTTTCCTTTACTTTTAAAATTGTATTTTATATTAAACCATATGTGTGTTAACTTATGGATTTGCATTCTCCATACTTCAAAATAGGGCTTTTGGTGTTGCAAACATACAAAATTCAGTTTGGTCATTTATATTAAGAAGTGTGTATATGTTCCAATATAACATTCCCTATGACGAGGAAAGCAAGTCACAAATGCAGGTGTGTATACAGAATTTTCGTGTAAAGTGATACTAAAATAGTCTCAACCTGTTTTGCAAACAGTGCAATCTCAGTCATCTATCCTAGGTACAGGGACAATCTTCTTGCATGAAAGATGTATTAAAGTCGATACAGGACACTCGAGGGTCGGGATGCAATCAAATATCAGAATCCTCTGCAAGCTGCTGAATAGAGGACCAGTCAGAATTCTGAAACTTTTCAAACTATACAGGCTACTAAAAGCACTAGTTCTGAGACTTTATTTATGCAAGATTGGGAGAGTGTACTATGTGTAATGTACACCAATTCGTTTCAGTCGTATACAAATCTTTGTGACCCTATAGACTGTAGTCTGTCAGGCTCCTCTGCCCATGGGATTCTCCAGGCAAGAATACTGGAGTGGATTGCTGTACCCTCTTCCAGGGGATCTTCCTAACCCAGGGTTGGAACCCATATCTTGCACAGTTCTTGCATCACAGGTAGATTCTTTACTGCTGATCCACCAGGGAATCCCATGTGTACTATACTTTTAGCCAAAAAGAAAACCAATTTCTCCATCTAGTATGTTAATCAATAAACCCACTGGGCATTGACTGAAGATAAGCAAAATCAAAAGTTTTGGCTAAAAGCTCCTCCTGAATTGTTGAACTTTGAATAGCATCTAACACTTTACCTCAGATTTTATACTCTAAATTAGAAAATCTCAAGGGTTAGCCAACTGCTCCTAGAGTATAAATTAAAATTAACACATTGAAATATTAAAATAATTACAGGCAAACTAGCAAGAACTTAGAATGCAAATATATTCACATTATTATTTAATGTTAAATTAATGTGGAAATTAATGTTTTGAGTCAAGAATAGTGATTCAAACTCCATAATGTTGGATAAATGGTTTTCTTAAATAAATGCCTAAGGCATATTCATTAATAGCTGCAGTTTATAATCCATATATATGAATAATGATTTGTTTCCATCTATCCTCAGAATTCCTGTAATTTTAGTTCATTAAAAAAAGAAAAGATAGGGAGAACAAGATGGCAGAGGAGGTGGACGTAAATACATTTCTCTCATTAGGAATACACCTTCAGACACAGAAATGCATGCAGAACATCAGCTGAGAGCGGACAGGAGCACCTGATCAATGGAATAAAATATATAGAACCACGTAAAACTTGATAGGATGCAGGAACTAGGGGGAAAGCAAAAGTGTTAGTAGGACTGGACCTGCCCTCAACGGGTCGGGGAACTGAAGCAGGGGTCTAATTCCCACACTGGGGCAACTGTCTGAGTCAGAGGAAAAACATTTAAGGCTGAGAGTGAAACAGCTGATCTGTGGCAGCTTAAATGGAATAAGAATCAGACAGTCCTTACCACAGCCATACATACCCCAGACAGGGACACAGGTCCCCTAGAAGGCGCAGCAGCTGGGAGCTGGAGTTTAGGGATTTTGGAGCAATCCCAGGGCGACGGCTGCTATTGACTGTGTAGAGATGGGTCAAGGGGATGGGAAGGAGATTGTGGTGGGAAACGCCTGTGGAGGAAAGCCAAGCAGCCATGGAAGCAAGGCGATACCGCTGAGTCACATGTAGGGGTGGAGCCATCACCACAGCCTCTCTTTCCCCACATGCCAGCATTGGAAGCTGGACCATAGAGAGGCTGGCCCATCAAATGCCTGACACACTGAACTATAGAGCAGGATCCCACCTAGGGTAATCCTTTAAGTGCCTGATGTGCCTATCTGCAGAGTAGGACCCCAGACAGAGGGGCCCCTCTATATGCCCGACAAGCAGAACAACAAACAAGGATCCCAGGCAAGGGAGCCCTCTAAGTGCCTGAATGGGCAGAGCTACAGAGAAAGACTGGCCACAGAGGCCTTCTCATTGCCAGCTAAGACTCTGATAGGGCCATAACTTCTGCAGTGGAGGCAGTCTGTGTCCCTGCACACTTGGTGCTGCCAGGGTCCCTGCAAGCCAGGGTTCTGCACCACCTTCATGCTCAAAACCCACTGAATCAGAGCTGCCACAGGCAAAAAAAAATCTTGCATCTATGCATAGAGGGCCACTTCATTCATGTCCAACTCTTTGTGACCCTGTGGAATGTGGCCCGCCAGGCTTCTCTGTCAGGGCATTTTACCAGGCAAGAATACTGGAGTGTACTGGCCAATCTGTTGCCATACCCTTCTAGAGCACTACGTTTGCTGCTGCCCCAGGTGCCAACTCCCCTGAGTACCTGGTGTTGCCAGAACCCCTGCAGCCCAAGCAGCTGCACCACCTCCACACCTGCTCCTCACTGAGCCAGACCTAAGTCCTCCAGGGCAGCCTCAAGAACAAACTCCAGTGGATGACCCACGTGCAGAGATGGAAATAAAACCACAGTTGAAACCCAGGGGCAGTGTGGCTAAGGAAGAAGACCCAAAACCTTTCCACCAGTTGTAGAAGCTGCAGATTAAGTCCACACAATCAACTAGGCAGACTCTGTGTCTATGGAATATATAAAAGGACACTGAGAGCTCCCACAAAAGAAAATGCACTAGTTCTGATAGCTGTGGACATAGGAGGCAAGAATACACAGGAGTAGGACCAGATTAGAATCTGAGCTGCCCTCACAGTAGGTCCAGAGACCAGCACAGTGATGGAGGGCATCCTAGGGAGGTGAGGTGGACTGTGACTCTCGGCAGGGAAAGGACTTTGATAGCAGTGACTCAAGAAAAACATTTATTATTCTTATGTTTTGATTTGTTCTGTAGATTCTTTTGGACTTTTTTTTTTTACTTTTTTCTTTTTTTTTTTTCTTTTTTCTTCCCCCCTCTGTTGGAGTTGTCAATTTTATTTGCACTATGAAGTCTAATTAAGCTTTTGAACTTTTTGTCTCTCAGTCATATTTTTATTGTTGTTATAAACCTCTGCCTCTGTGTTGGGCTTTTGCAGTTCTGTGGAGTTTTCCTTTGTTTCTCTCTCTCTTTTTTTTAATTTTAGTTTTTTTAAACCTATTATTATTTTTTCTACATTTATTCCTTTGTTTGCTTTTCCTACTGTTCTTTTCCCCTTACTGTTAATCTTTAATGTATATAAATCTTCTTTATCTACCTCTTTTTAACTTCACATATCTATTCTTTCTCTCTTTTCTTTCTTTCCTTTCCTCTCAACATATTTGTTAGTTTTGTTTTCATTGCTTTATTCCCCACTTGGTACCTTTCTTTAGGTGTTTTTTTGTTTGTTTTCCAATTTGTACTTTAGTTAGTTTTGTTCTTAACTGGCAGATATAATTTTTGATTTCCTTTGTTCACTGGGTCAATCTACTGCAATTTATTTTTGTTGGACTGTTTTGATTTTGCTTATAGGTGTATATGTGTATATTCCATTATTTTAATGATTATTTGTCTGATTTTGTAACTGCCGTTTGTCTGGGCTTCATCTTTGGTTCCTCGTTTTTGAGTATTTGCTTAATGCCATAACAAACCATGTGTAGAATCTTTGTTCCTGACCAGAGATCAAGCCCTGAGCCTTTGGAGTGGGAGCACTGCCTCCAAGACCCTAGACTACCAGAAAAGAAACCCTAGGGAGTATCAAATAGTGAGAACTCACACAAAGGAAACCACTTGGATAGAAGACCCGGCATCACCCAACCACCAGTAGCACCCTGTGCAGGACACCTCATCTAAACAACAAACAAAACAAAAATACAAACCCAATCAATAGCAGACAGGATTACCACCTCACTCCACCTTTCCCATTAGAGGAAAAACAAACAAATAACAACAACAACAACAAAAACTCAGCACAAATCTCACCCTATAGAAGCTTACACAAACCTCTGGACCCACCTTAGGAAGGCAGAAACCAAAAGGGAAAAAGATTCAGCCTTGAAGACTGGGAAAGGAGACCTCAAACACAATAAGTTAAAAAATAATAATAATGAAAAGGCAGAGAAATACTACACACATGAAGAAACAAACTAGAAACACAGTAGTCCAAATAAATGGAGAGGAAATAGACAAACTACCTGGAAAAGAATTCAGAACAATGATGGCAAAGATGATCAAAAATCTTGAAAACAGCATGGAGAAAATGCAAGATCAAATTAACAAAGACCTAGAAGAATTAAAGAATAAACAGAGAAACAAACAACACAGTTACTGAAATGAAAAATACTCTAGAAGGAATCAGTAGCAGAATATCTGAAGCAGAAGAACAAATCAGTGAGCTGGAAGTAAAATGATGGAAATAACTTCTGAAGAGCAGAATAAAGTAAGAAGAATGAAAAGAACTGAGCATAGTCTCAGAGACCTCTGTGACAAGATCAAACACACCAACATTCAAATTATAGGGGTCCCAGAAGAACAAGAGAAAAAGAAAGGGTATGAGAAATTTTTTAAAGAGATTATAGTTGAAAATTTCCCCAACATGGAAAAGGAAATAGTCAATCAACTCCAAGAGAAGCAGAGTGTCCCACACAGGATAAACCCAAGGAGAAACACACCAAGACACATACTAATCAAACTAACAAAGACTAAACACTAAGAAAGAATAAGAAAGACTAAGAAAGAATACTAAAAGCAGCAAGGGAAAAGCAACAAGTAACATACAAGGGAAACCCCATACGTTTAACAGCTGATCTTTCAGCAGAAACTTTGCAGGCCAGAGTGGAACGGCAGGATATATTTAAAGTACTGAAAGGGAAAAATCTACAACCAAGATTACTGTACCCAGCAAGGAGCTCATTCAAAATTGATGTGGAGAAATAAAAAGCTTTTCAGAGAAGCAAAAGTTAACAAAATTCAGTACCACCAAACCAGTTTTTACAACAAATGTTAAAGGGACTTACATAGTCAAGAAATACAAGAGAAGAATAAGATCTACAAAATCAACCCCAAACAATTAAGAATATGGCAATAGAAACATATATATTGATAATCATTTTAAATGTAAATGGATTAAATGCTCCAACCAAAAGACACCTACTGACTGAATGAATACAAAAACAAGACACATATATATGCTGTCTACAAGAAACCCACTTCAGACCTCAAGACATATATAGACTGAAAGTGAGAGAGTGGAAAAATATATTCCAGGCAAATGGGAAGGAAAAGACAGGTGGGGTAGCAATCCTCATATCACACAAAATAAATCTTAAAATAAAGATTACAAGAGATAAGGAAGCACACTACATAATGATCAAGGGATCAATCCAAGAGGAAGACATAACAATTGTAAATATCTATGCACCCAACATATGAGAACCTCAATACATAAGACAAACACTAACAGACATAAAAGGAGAAATTGACAGTAACTCAACAATAGTGGGAGACTTTGACACCCCACTCACACCAATGGACAGATCATCAAAACAGAAAACTAATAAGGAAACTCAAGTCTTAAATGATACATTAGATGAGATGGATCTCATTGATATCTTCAAGACATTCCATCCAAATGCAGAAGAATACACCTTCTTCTCAAGCACACATGGAATGTTCTCCACGATCGACCACATCTTGGGTCACAAATCAAATCCCAGTAAATTTAAGAAGGTTGCAAACATATCAAGCATCTTCTCCAACCACAGAGAAGAGATATCAATTTCAAGGAAAAAAAAACTGCAAAAGAAAAAAACCCACAAATACATGGAGATTAAACAATACATTTCTAAATAACCAACAGGTTACTGAAGAAATCAAAGGGGTAATCAAAAATTTTCTAGAAACAAATGACAATGAAATATGGCATTTCAAAACCTATTGGATGCAGCAAAAGCAGTTCTAAGAGAGAATTTCATAGCAATACAATCCTACCTCAAGAAACAAGAAAAACATTGAATAGACAACTTAACTTTACACCTAAAACAACGAGAAAAAGAAGAAGAACAACAATAACAACAACAAAAAAAACCCACAAAATTAGTAGAAGGAAAGAAATCATAAAGATCTGAGCAGAAATAAGTGAAAAGAAATTAAAGAAACAATAGTAAAATTAATAAAACTAAAAGCTGGTTCTTCAAGAAGATAAACAAAATTGACAATCCTTTAGCCAGACTCATCAAGAAAAAAATAGAGAAGAATCAAATCAACAAAAGTAGAAATGAAAAAGGAGAGGTTATAACAGACAATGCAGAAGTACAAAGGATTATAAGTGACTATTATGAACAACTATGTGGCAATAAAATGGATAACCTGGAAGAAATGGACAGATCCTTAGAAAAGTTCAGTCTTCCAAGGCTGAACCAGAAAGAAATAGAAATTATGAACAACCCAATTATAAGCACTGAGATTGAAGCTGTGATCTAAAATCTCCCAAAAAACAAAAGCCCAGGACCAGATGGCTTCACAGGAGAATTCTATCAAATATTTAGAGAAGAGCTAACTCCTATCCTTCTAAAACTTTTTCAAAAAATTGCAGAGAAAGGAACACTTCCAAAATCATTCTACGAGGCCACCATCAAAGTGATACCAAAACCAAAGACAACAGAAAAAAAAAAGAAAGAAAGAAAGCTACAGGCCAATATCACTAATGAACATATATGTAAAAATCCTCAACTAAATTTTAGCAAACAAAATTCAGCAGCACATCAAAAATCTCATACACCATGATCAAGTTGGGTTTATTCCAGGGATACAAGGATTCTTCAACATACACAAATCAATCAATATGATACACTGTATTAACAAATTGAAAGATAAAAACCATATGATAATCTCTTTTTTTTTCTTTTTCTTTTTATTTTATTTTATTTTTATTTATTTATTTTTTATTTTACTTTACAATTCTGTATTGGTTTTGCCATACATTGACATGAATCCACCATGGGTGTACACTCAATATATGCAGAAAAAGCCTTTGACAAAATTCAGCACCCATTTATGATTAAAACTCTTCAAAAAAAAATGGGCATAGAAGGAACCTACCTCAACATAGTGAAGGCCATATATGATAAGCCTACAGCAAACATTATATTCAGTGGTGAAAACCTGAAAGCTTTCCCCATAAGATCAGGAAGAAGACAAAGGTGTCCATTTTCACAATTATTCAACATAGTTCTGGAAGTCCTAGCTACAACAATCAGAGAAGAAAAAGAAATAAAAGGAATGCAGATCAGAAAAGAAGTAAAGCTCTCACTGTTTGCAGATAACATGACACTATATATAGAAAACCCTAAAGATAGTATCAGAAAATTACTAGAACTAATCAGTGAAATTAGCAAAGTTGCAGGATACAAAATCAATACACAGAAATCACTTCCATGTCTATATACTAACAATGAAAAATCAGAAGAGAAATTAAGGAATCAATCCCATTCACCACTGCAACAAAAAGAATAAAATATCTAGGAATAAATCTACCTAGGGAGACAAAAGAACTATACACAGAAAATTATAAGACACTGATGAAAGAAATCAAAGATGACATAAACAGATGGAGAGATATTCCATGTTCCTCAGTAAGAAGAATCAATATTGTGAAAATGACTATACTACCAAATGCAATCTACAGATTCAATGTGATCCCTATCAAATTATTAATGGTATTTTTCACAGAACTAGAACAAAAAATTTCACAATTCATACGGAAACACAAGACAGTGTTGAGAAAGAAAAATGGAGCTGAAAAAATCAACCTTCCTGACTTCAGATTATACTACAATGCTACAGTCATCAAGACAGTATGGTACTGGCACAAAAACAGAAATATAGACCAATGGAACAAGATAGAAAACCTAGAAATAAGCCCATACACCTATGGGTACCTTATTTTTGACAAAGGAGGCAAGAATATACAATGGGGCAAAAACAGACTCTTCAATAAATGGTGCTGGGAAAACTGGACAGCTACATGTAAAAGAATGAAAATAGAACACTTCCTAACACCACACACAAAGATAAACTCAAAATGGATTAAAGACCTAAATGTAAGACCAGAAACTATAAAACTCTTAATAGGAAAACGTAGGCAGAATACTTGATGACATTAATCAAAGCAAAATCCTCTATGACCCACCCCCTAGAGTAATGGAAATAAAAGCAAAAGTAAGCAAGTGGGACCTAATTAAACTTAAAAGCTTTTGCACACCAAAGGAAACTATAAGCAAGGTGAAAAGACAGTCCTTAGAATGGGAAAGAATAATAACAAATGAAACAACTGTCAAAGGATCAATTTCCAAAATATACAAGCAGCTCATACAACTCAATAGCAGAAAAACAAACAACCCAATCAAAAAGTGGAAAATAGACCTAAACAGGCATTTCTCCAAGGAAGACATACAGATGGCTAACAAACACATGAAAAGATGCTCAACATTGCTCATTATTAGAGAAAAGCAAATAAAAACTACAGTGAGATCTCACCTCACACTGGTCAGAATGTCCCTCATCAAAAGGTCTCAATTCAGTTCAGTTCAGTCGCTCAGTCATGTCCGACTCTTTGTGACCCCATGAATCGCAGCACACCAGGCCTCCCTGTCCATCACCATCTCCCAGGGTTCACTCAGACTCATGTCCATCGAGTCTGTGATGCCATCCAGCCATCTCATCCTCGGTCGTCCCTTTCTCCTCCTGCCCCTAATCCCTCCCAGCATCAGAGTTTTTCCCAATGAGTCAATTCTTCTCATGAGGTGGCCAAAGTACTGGAGTTTCAGCTTTAGCATCATTCCTTCCAAAGAACAGGGTTGATCTCCTTCAGAATGGACTGGTTGGATCTTCTTGCAGTCCAAGGGACTCTCGAGAGTCTTCTCCAACACCACAGTTCAAAAGCATCAATTCTTTGGCACTCAGCCTTCTTCACAGTCCAACTCTCACATCCATACATGACCACAGGAAAAACCATAGCCTTGAATAGACGGACCTTTGTTGGCAAAGTAATGTCTCTGCTTTTGAATATGCTATCTAGGTTGGTCATAACTTTTCTTCCAAGGAGTAAGCATCTTTTAATTTCATGGCTGCAGTCACCATCTACAGTGATTTTGGAGCCCCCAAAAATAAAGTCTGACACTGTTTCCACTGTTTCCCTATCTATTTCCCATGAAGTGATGGGACCGGATGCCAAAAGGTCTACAAACAATAAATGCTGGAGAGGGTGTGGAGAAAAGGGAATGCTCCTGCACTGTTGGTGGGAATGTAAATTGATATAGCCACTATGGAAGACAGTATGGAGATTCCTTAAAAAGCTAGAAATAAAACCACCATATGACCCAGCAATCCCATGCGTAGGCATAAATCCTGAGGAAACCAAAGTTTAAAAAGACGCATGTATCCCATTGTGCATTGCAGTGCTATTTACAATAGCTAGGACATGGAAGCAACCTTGATGTCCACGGACAGATGAGTGGATAAAGGAGTTGTGATACATATACACAGTGGAATATTACTCAGCCATAAAAAGGAACACATTTGAGTCAGTTCTAATGAGGTGGATGAACCTAGAACCTATTATACAGAGTGAAATAAGTCAGAAAGAGAAAGATATATACCATATTCTAACACATATATATGGAATCTAGAAAAATGGTACTGAAGAATTTATTTACAGGGCAACAGGGGAGAGACAGACATAGAGAACAGACTTATGAACATGGAGAGAGGGGAGGAGAGGGTGAGATGTATGGAAAGGGTAACATGGAAACTTACATTACCATATGTAAAATAGATAGCCCACAGGAATTTGCTGTATGGCTCAGGAAACTCAAACAGAGGCTCTGTATCAACCTAGAGGGAAATGGGAGGGAGGTTCAAAAGGGAGGGGGTATATGTATACCTATGGCTGATTCATGTTGAGGTTTGACAGGAAACAACAAAAGTCTGTAAAGCAATGATCCTTCAATTAAAAAATAAATAATTTTTTTAAAGAAAAAAGCTGGAGTTGATATTACATAGTTACTGCAAACAAGGCAAGAAGAAAGGTTAAGAGACTTGTTTAAATAACTTGAAAAAATATATACTATCTAGTTGAGAAAGGGAGCTTCATTTGAAATGCAGACAGTTACTCAGCAATCAAGCTATTTCAGTCTGAGTCACTATCTTCGTGCAGTTGGCATTATGAAAATTAAGTGCCTAACTGTTTCAGAGTCCTGAGGATGGTATGACTACATTGAAATGTGTCAATAGAGTTAGGTAGAGTACAATGGTACAGAGAGAATAGATTCTTAGCCTCTATAACTGAATTTAAAATCTTTAAATATTTATGTTTTAATGTTTGCATTTTGTTTTTAATGAAAGCCATGAATATTACAACACTGGTAATACAGAAGGAGGAAAAATATTTTCAACTGATACAGTATATCATTATTGAATATCATTCAGACCTAAGAGGTCATTTATAAGGGAAAACTGACAAAGTAAAATATGTACCCCAAAGCCTGATGTGAGTAGATATAGATTTTGTTAATAGCTTGCTATTCTATGGTTATATATTATTGTCCATTTATTAGATCATGTCTGGGCAAATGAAATATTAATGTATTGACATAGATTATTCATTCATTCCACATTCAATTAATATCTAATAATGCAAACCACATCTCTAAAACAACTCACTAATCTTTGGCCCTTTCCTAATGACTCCAGATGATTATTGATCAGATTCTCTTGGATCCCAAATATTAAATAGAGGTGCTTCAGGCTAAAAAGAAGACAAAGAGGGTGGTACTCCTGTCTCTGACTCTATGCTTCCATTTATGCCTACATTAAGCATAAACCTTTCTACTTTTTATTTGTTTTATGTAAAGGAATTCCCTCTAATATTCATTCATTTATCAAAAATTTTGTGTCACTACTATGGTGTCAAATCTTGTCTTATCCCTTGGTTTCGTTCAAAAACCACTGACTATACTAACATTTCCCAGGATGCTATTTAAAAGTTCTCTCACCATACATTCATTCATGTATTTATTTGTTTAAAATCTATTGAGCTCCAGCACCGAAGAATTGATGCTTTTGAACTGTGGTGTTGGAGAAGACTCTTGAGAGTCCCTTGGACTGCAAGGAGATCCAACCAGTCCATTCTAAAGAAGATCAGTCCTGGGTGTTCTTTGGAAGGACTGATGCTAAAGCTGAAACTCCAATACTCTGGCCACCTGATGCGAAGAGTTGACTCATTGGAAAAGACCCTGATGCTGGGAGGGATTGGAGGCAGGAGGAGAAGGGGACGACAGAGGATGAGATGGCTGGATGGTATCACCGACTCAATGGACGTGAGTGAACTCCGGGAGTTGGTGATGGACAAGGAGGCCTGGCGTGCTGCGGTTCATGGAGTTGCAAAGAGTCGGACACGACTGACCGACTGAGCTGAACTGATAAGAGACAAAAGTGTTCATTGGAGCCTAATCACTCCCTCTCTTCCCTAATAAATGCTTTTTATTTTACTCTTCTACTACTACAGTTCGGGTTTCCTGGGTGGCTCAGATGGTAAAGAATATACCTGCAGTGCAGGAGATGTGGGTGCCATCCCTTGGGTCAGGAAGATACCCTGGAGAAGAGACTCCATCCAATCTTGCCTGGGAAATCCCATGGACAGAGAAAGAAGCCTGGTGGGCTATTGCCCTTGGGGTCACAAAGAGTCAGACACGACTGAAGCGACTTTGCATGCATGCACTCTCTCTCTCTCTGTCTCTATAGTATCTGTTTTGTCTCTGTCTCTAAGAATTCAGATCACACAAACTCTCTTCCATATGTAGAAACCCAACACAGTCACCACCTTTTAGCTACAATTCAAATCAAAGTCAATGCACTACAACCTTTCTTAAAGTCATTCTGGACTAGCTTGTGCAGGTCCCTCACTCCCCAGAGGTCACTTTGTATAAATGACTGCCTTCATTTCAAATGTTTTTGGTGTGCGAAGTGTCACTAGTATCAACACACAAAACTGATTGAAGGACTCTGATCCCTTCACAGGGCAGCCACAAGAGTCGAGGAACTTGTGTTAAACTGGAGAGGGAGTGTTTGGGTGCAGACTAAACATATATCCAGCTTGCATCTCCACATCATGGCAGCATCTGCTTTCTTAGCATCCATACAAGTGCGTAACTTAGGTTGTAACAAAGAGCTATTTGTACTTAATTTTCCATTTCAGAAGTTTCTCTGTGTAAACAAGGCGTAATGTAATTTCACAGCAAATGAAAGTAGAAGAAATGCAGGAGAATGTATATTCGACAAAACACGGCAAGAAATTTAGAGAAACAAGAAGCTAAGCATATGGGAATGTCAAGATAAGTCAAAAGTCTTTTGAACAAGGAAATGTTACATAAGCCAGTGCAATCTAAAGCATGAACCCTAGGCCACCATCAACTGGGAATTTGTTAGAAATACAAATCCATAGGCCCCACCAGCTCCACCAAATCAGGATTCTGGGAGTGGAGCCCAGCAATCTGTGTTTTAACAAGTTCTCCTGATGATTCTGAGGCAAGCTAAAGATTAAGAAATACTGCTTCAAGTGACATAAAAAGCAATTGATTGACCCAGGGCTGCCAGGGATAAAGCTTTTGCAGACAAGAGGTTTATGAGCAGTCTCCATAGGCATCCTTTCAAAAGAAGATAGATCTAATAAATGCTGTCAAAGAAAATAAATTATGAAAATGAGACATTAAGAAGAAAGACTGTCTTCAGTAAAAGAAATTTAATACTTGCATATTAAAGGTTAGAGGAAGTAAGAAGGGATGTGCTAAGGATATTTATGTGCAGTTCCTCTGGGAGTGGGAGTGAAAGTTTCTAAACATAGATTTGTGAAAGTGAATTAAAGTGATTATTAAGAGGAGGAAAGGGGTTATATAGAATAATCAGCATGAAAGTAGAATTTTTAAAATTAAAACACTAAATATTTTTGAACAAATCTATTTCTTACTATAAATACTAAATCCAGAATTATACCTTTTTTCTGTCTCCACTATTTTTTTCTATTTTTGTTTGTATTTTACTCTATTTATCGCTATCATCGTCCAAGTCAACATCTCTCCCACTTGGCTTCTGGAAACAGTATCCTAACCGGGCCTATTAATTATACTTCCAATCTAAAAATAGCGATCAGTGTGAATTATATTATGTCAATTCCTAGCTTATCACAATCTCAATTTCACCATTATATATAAAGTAAAAATTTCTTACCATAAGATGAGCTAGAGCCAGCCTACCTTTCTGATATCTCAAATATCTCAAGACTTACCTCTTTCCTTTGCCTATGTTATGCCATCAGCAATGGCCATCAGTGTGTTACTCCAAAAGGGCAAACTAGTCAGCAGCCTCCTTCCTTGGTTTAACATATACTGGGCCCTGCTCATCATTCTACTCTCAGTTTCATTAGAGAATCACTGACCAAATCTGCTCGTCCTGCCACGCATGATAATAACCATTTACTTGACAGGACTCACAATAGGAGTTCCCAATAAGGAACACAATACTGACAAACTGCTGCCAAAACCAACTGGAAGATTCAGGAGAGGCCAAAATGAGGGAGGCGATGCCAGCCCATAACATGTCTTACCAGCCTCCCAGAAATCCTCATGCTGGAGTCAAACTTGACTGAGAGACGCGCACGCCATCAGGAAGGGCCCTGAGTTAGGCCAAATATACTTTTGCCATCTGACCACCCGTGCCTCCCACCAAGAAATGCAAAGTAGGAAGAAAGAAACCTCATCTCTCCATACAGAGGTTAGCTGTAGGCACGTAGAGTTGTTTAGAGATCTGTGAGGTATGAAACAGTCAGTTTATTAAACCCTCAGGATATGTGGACATATCTTACCTCAAAGAGGTCAGATTATTTCTAAAAACAAGCAGACTATGAGCCAGAATTCACAAGAATTTATTTCTCCAGGCAGACTTTGCATCACAGAGCTGTGAAATAAAGTGAAGAAGGATTTCTTAATTTGTTCATCATCACACATCTAATAATTACACGGCTCTGGACCTGGTCTCTGGTGTCAGGAAAACAAAGGATCTATCTGGCTTGAGTTCCTTTAGTACTTAAGGTTTTTTGAAAAGGTTGAGACAAGGGACTATGCACCTAACTGCAGGGTGGGGACTGGCCAGGCTGAAAAGTCCAGAAAGACTCAAAATCTCCCACTCTTAACTTCATACTGTGAATTGTGAATAAAAAATGTTGCCTGCCATGTCAGTAAAAAAAAGATGTGGCAGCTATCCATCTACTATAGCCAACCCGATGGTGAGCCCTGAGGGAATCCAGAATGGACAAAAAGGACTGCCAGAAACCCTCAGCCACTGCAGCCACCCCCAACGTCACACCCTGAGGGGACTCTGGTTGGGACAGAACAG
Source organism: Oryx dammah (assembly GCF_014754425.2). Taxonomy (NCBI): domain Eukaryota; kingdom Metazoa; phylum Chordata; class Mammalia; order Artiodactyla; family Bovidae; genus Oryx; species Oryx dammah. Next base: position 29,089,685 of record NW_024070195.1, on the reverse strand, counting down.
GATACTGGCCCCAGATAGCTGAGATACATATCAAAAGAATAGTTTCAAAGAGCCCAGAATCTAGAAGAGTCCCATATATAGAAAAGTGCTAAATTCAGCTGGTTTTCCTTAATTAATAAAGCATCTGTCTACAATGTGAGAGACCTGGGTTTGATCCCTGGGTTGGGAAGATTCCCTGGAGAAGGAAATGGCAACCCACTCCAGTACTCTTGCCTTGAAAATCCCATGGACGGAGGAGCTTGGTGCAGGCTACTATCCATGGGGTTGCAAAGAGTCGGGCACGACTGAGCGACTTCACTTTCTTTCTTTTTCTTTGATGCACTAACTACCTGGTATTTCTTGCAAAACTCTTATATATCCTGGCTCCTCCCTTATTTCTCTGGAGCAGTCTCTCAGAGCTATCTGAAATACTGCCTCCAGGGCTTAAGTCCTCAGAAAGTCCACTGAATAAAATTTAATTCTCCACTTTTAGGTTCTACAATTTTTTTTTTTTCTGGTTGACAAAAACACCAATTTCAAAACATTAGGGTGCCTCCCAAATTCTTTGGCCCATGTCATTTTTTCTTGATTCCCAGTCTCTGAACACTAAACTTATGAAGAGACTTGGGAATGTTGATGTAGACATGGATATTAAAAGAAATAAATGGGATGTAATATGAATTCACTGCTTTCCCCCCCTATTTTACTGGGAAAAATATGTAATTCAGATAAAAGCAACTAACCAGGAAACTTGGTTATTTTTAAAACTAAGCACTATATGAATTCATAGAAAAGGGAAAAAAAAAGATGTAAATAATGGTCACTGAACTGAATCAAGTGGTAGTACTGAACACATTTCTATTGATAGTTACTTGAAAACTTTGTTTTCATTTTACTGCATAGACATTGGTCTAATGATTGTTTCTTCGAAAAGGTATCTATAATCTCCGAAACCACCATTCCTGATTGTATTTAACCAACACTAGAACTTTCTGTTAGAAATAAATGCTGAAAGTCCCATAAGATTAGCAGCAATCAAGTCTTTCACTGTAAAGCCTCCGGGAAAAAACCTATGTTGTTCTCAATAAGTTTCCTTCCTTTAGTTATAAAACTCCTGAACATTTCTAACTAACTCTACCTTTTCATATTTAAGGCTTCCGTGGTGGCTCAAATGGTAAACAGTCTGCCTGCAGTGCGGGAGATCTGGGTTTGATCCCTGGGTCGGGAGGATCCACCGGAGGAGGAAATGGCAACCCACTCCAGTACTCTTGCTGTAAAATGCCATGGATGGAAGAGCCTGACAGGCTACAGTCCATAAGGTGGCAGAGTCAGACACGACTGAGACACTTCACTTTCACTTTCTTTTGCATATTTATGACTATGCAAAACTGCTCTTTTTTTTTTTTTCTAAGTCAAATTCTTTCTAGGGAATGGCATAAAAACTACAGGCTTTGGGGAAAGATTTACCAATAGAGAACCAAAGATTACCAAAGATTTACCAAAACCATACTGGGAACTTTAGAAAAATGTACCATATTAAGGACTTCATTTTTAAATCAATCTTCTAGGCCTGTCTAGACTCAAATGGTTATAGCTCAGCAAAAAGGAGCTTCCAAGGTGGTGCTAGTGGTAAAGAAACTGCTTGCCAATGCAGGAGGTGCAAGAGATGGTGGTTTGATCCCTGGGTCATGAAGATCCCCTGGAAGAAGAAATATTCCGATATTCTTGCCTGAATAATTCCATGGACACAGGAGCCTGGTAGGCTACAGTCCATGGGGTTGCAAAGAGTTGGACACAACTGAGCAACTTACCACATCACTATATTCAGCAGAAAAACTAAACTCAAGTAGAAAATTTAGTCAATTGTACAAAGCACAAATTAGCTATTGATAAAACCTCGGTTTCCTGATACCAAGATTGCTTATTCCATTTATCAATACAATGCCATGTTTGTGTATTAAGCAATACTAACACCTGTTATCTTTATAGTGCTTTATACTTCATAAATCTATTTTAAAATATTTTATCTTTTTTAATTTGGATAAAAGCTGCAGTGTGTGTGTGAAAGTTGTTCAGTCATTTCCAACTCTTTGCAACCCCATGGACTATATATAGCCTGCCAGGCTCCTCTTTCCATGGAATTTTCCAGGCAAGAATACTGGATGGGTAGCCATTTTCTTCTCCAAGGGATCTGAGAAGGAATCTTCCCAACCCATGGATGGAACCCAGGTCTCCAGCATTGCAGGCGGATTCTTTACTGTCTGAGCCACCAGGGAAGCCCCAAAATTGCAGAAGCTGGTTCAAATGTATCAATCACATAAGCAATTTATGGAATGAAAAGAGCTCTTAGGAGGCCCCTTTTGTCCTGACACCAACCTTAAGCCAGGTAGCCTCATGCTCTGCTTAACTCATGCCCTTGAATACCTTTCAAATTTTTTGATTACACAACAGCTTGTCTAACATGTTGATTTTTCCCACAGATCAAAAGAGTAGAAATGAAGAATAAGGAATTAACAGATGATCAGATCTCTTCCATGGCTTCCCCTTCAGTAACCTCAAAAACTGTGTGACCAAGACAGCGTCTAAAAAAAAAAAATCACAAGTAGTAAACAAACCTACAAGTATACACAAGTCTGTACACAGTGGGGAGACTGGCAATGATTCTGACCCCCATCCCCTGTCTCAGTGATTAGCTGAAATTACTTCCTTTTTGTCCCTTTAAAAACTTTCATGGCCAAGCAGAATTTTCAGAGGTGCCTTTTGAGGAACATTGAATCTACCATCTCCCCAGATTGCCGACATTCTGGTTAAAAGGCAACTTTCTTCTCTAATAACATTTGTCTTTCTCTCGAGTATTGATTTTTTTTTTTTTTTTTTTTTTGAGCAACATGTAGCTGGACCTGAATTTGGTAAAAATCGCTGAATCTAATTTTATAAATAAGAAGAAAAAGGGCCCAAGCAGGTTTAATGAAAAAAATGCCACATAGTAAGTGCACAAACTAGAATTTTATCTTCCTAATTCGCTTCTGTGATGTCTGTTCAATATCTAAAATATCTACTGGATATGCACCTGATGGGCTTTCCCTAGTGGTTCTGCAGTAAAAAATCTGCCTGCCATGCAGGAGACGCAGATTTGATCCCTGGGTTGGGAAGATCCACTGAAGAAGGAAATGGTAACCCTCTCCAGTATTCTTGCCTGGGAAATCCCATGAACAGAGGAGCCTGGGGGGCTACAATCCATGGAGTCACACAGGACTTAGTGACTAAACAGCAAACTACATGTACCCGGTAGGCACCTGTCCTATTGGAAGTGAGTCTGCTTGTCCTAAAATCATGCAAAAGCCACTACATTCACCCTATTGTCAGTTAGTTCAGTCTCTCAGTCCTGTCCTACTCTTTGCAACCCCATGGACTACAGCACGCCAGGCTTCCCTGTACATCACCAACTCCCAGAGCTTCCTCAAAGTCATGTCCATCGGGTATGTGATGCCATTCAACCATCTTATCCTCTGCCATCCCTTTCTCCTCCTGCCTTCAATCTTTCCCAGCATCAGGAATGACTCTTTTTCAATGTCAGTTCTTTGCATCTGGTGACCAAAGTATTGGAGCTTCAGTTTCAGCATCAGTCATTCCAATGAATATTCAACATTGATTTGCTTTAAGATTGACTGGTTTGATCTCCTTGCAGTCTCTCAAGAGTCTTCTCCAACACCACAGTTCAAAAGTATCAATTCTTTGGTGCTCAGCTTTCTTTATGATCCAGTTCTCACATCCATACACATGACTACCGGAAAAACAACAGCTTTGACTAGACGGACCTTTGTCAGCAAAGTAATAACTCTGCTTTTTAATATGCTGTCTAGGTTGGTCATATGGCAACCCACTCCAGTATTCTTGCCTGGAGGATCCCATGGATGGAGGAATTTGGTGGGCTATAGTCCACAGGTTGCAGAGTCGGACACGACTGAGAAACTTCACTCACTTCACTCACTCAGGTTGGTCATAACTTTTCTTCCAAGGAGCAAGTGTCTTTTAATTTCATGGCTGCAGTCACTATCTGCAGTGATTTTGGAGCCCAAAAAAATAAAGTCTGCCACTGTTTCCATTGATTCCCCATCTATTTGCCATGAAATGATGGGACCAGATGCCAAGAATTTAATTTTTTGAATGTTGTTTTAAGCCAGCATTTTCACTCTCCTCTTTCACTTTCGTCAAGAGGCTTTGTAGTTCCTCTTCACTTTCTGCCATAAGGGTGGTGTCATCTGCATATCTGAGATTATTGATATTTTTCCCAGCAATCTTGATTCCAACTTGTTCTTCATACAGCCCAGCATTTCACATGATGTACTCTGCATGTAAGTTAAATAAGCAGGTTGGCAATATACACCCTTGACCACTCCTTTCCCAATATGGAACCATTCTGTCACCCTATTGTATGTACTTTTTTTTTTTTTTAAACCTGTGAAGCTGGGTTATAGACAAAAGGCCCACAGAGTCAAAGGGAAAAGAACTTACCTGTCTGTTAAGTCTAGCACTTTCCCCTGACTTAACTTTGATTTGAGAGAAGATTGAAATTGATTTTTTTAATGTTTTCATTGTGCTTTTTGTTTGTTTTTTAGTTGCCCCTTAGAATGGATCTCTTTATTTTCCTAATATCTATTTAGGAAACAGAGTTATCATTGGATAAAAGCCTATTTCTTCCTCTTGCTTAATTTAGGATCTTGGATGTGTTACCTTTCTTATTTAAGGTTAATTATTTTCCTCATCTACAAAATATGCAAGAGGATATCTCAAAGATTTTAGATGAAAAGAAGTATGAGTAGATCAATGGAAGATATATGTCAATACTAAATAAGTATACTAATCGTGATGATGATAATTGAGAAGGCAAAAAGGAAAAATGCACAGCAGATAGATACTGAGAACATATAAGGTGCCTTCTGTTCTGTTCTTTTATTTTTATCGTGACATCTCTAGAGTTGCCTGCTTCAAAGTGACCTTCAGCTAAAGCTGGAATGCTCATTCTCTCATTCAGATTAGGAAGTCAGGATCTCATTTGGGAGTCAATAGAAGTCATAAATGGCATTAAAAAATTATAGAAAGAAGATGTAAATACAAATATATCAGCTAAAAATATATTAACTCTTCTTCAATCCACAATATGGCTCTGTCAATGCAAACTTATTTATGAGTGAGTATAATTTCTCAAAAGTTAACAGGATTGTTATTGTCCATTCATTTTGGCCAATGGTTTTTAAATGTCTGCATAAAATAAAATGAATTTAAATAGGAGGAGTTAAATTGCTAACAAAATCTGTTAACTGGGAATTTTTTTTAAAGTTAATTATAGCCAATGGAGTATTTTAAAAACTCATTTGTTCTCCTCTATTGGAGTAAGAGGATTTTGCTCCACTCCATAATCTAAATATCCCACAAATACATTTCTAAATGTTCAGAATAATAAAAAGGTAAAATATATTACAGATTATCATAAAGATTCCAAAATATGGGGTCAATAAATGAAAGAAAAAGAATAAGTGACTACATGTGGTAAAGAGACATCTAAGATGGCTCTTAACAATCCCACCTTCTCACTAGTAATCTTTGTTTATGAAATAGTGACTGTCTCTTTCACAATTGAATGTTTTTCAAAGTATTTGTTATATATACATACAGTAAGATAAGCTAATTTTGAAATTTGATTTTGGGGAACAACATGTCATAATTCACTGTAAAAAGAAATGAAGGGTCAAGTTAAAGGTCATATTCCATTTAAAACATTAATATGTAATAGACAAGAAAATGTAGATTTATTTCAATTGAATGGAAAGCAAACAATGGGATCTCAGTTCTAGTTGGATAATCTAGTTTTCTCTCAAGGGCTATTTATATTGGCCTGAAATTTCTCCATAACAAGTGATTCAGAATTCATTTTAAATTAGCATAAGCCAAAAAACATATTTCAGTTCAGTCACTCAGTCGTGTCCAACTCTTTGCGACCCCATGAACCACAGCACGCCAGGCCTCCCTGTACATCACCAACTCCTGGAGTCCACCCAAACCCATGTCCATCAAGTCGGTGATGCCATCCAGCCATCTCATCCTCGGTCGTCCCCTTCTCCTCGTGACCTCAATCTTTCCCAGCATCAAGGTCTTTTCAAATGATTCAACTCTTCGGATCAGGTGACCAAAGTATTGGAGTTTCAGCTTCAACATCAGTCCTTCCAATGAACACCCAGGACTGATCTCCTGTAGGATGGACTGGTTGGATCTCCTTGCAGTCCAAGGGACTCTCAAGAGTCTTCTCCAACACCACAGTTCAAAAGCATCAATTCTTTGGCACTAGCTTTCTTTATAGTCCAACTCTCACATCCATACATGACCACAGGAAAAACCATAGCCTTGACTAGACGGACCTTAGTCGGCAAAGTAATGTCTCTGCTTTTGAATATGCTGTCTAGGTTGGTCATAACTTTCCTTCCAAGGAGTAAGTGTCTTTTAATTGCATGGCTGCAATCACCATCTGCAGTGATTTTGGAGCCCAGAAAAATAAAGTCGGACACTGTTTCCACTGTTTCCCCATTTATTTGCCATGAAGTGATGGGACCAGATGCCATCATCTTAGTTTTCTGAATGTTGAGCTTTAAGCCAGCTTTTTCACTCTCCTCTTTCGCTTTCATCAAGAGGCTTTTTAGTTCCTCTTCACTTTCTGCCATAAGGGTGGTGTCATACTTTCTTTAGGTTGTCATTAATGAATGAATGGGTTGTCTAAATGATGACATGCTTTCTAGTTGCATTCTCAATTGAAATTATGATAAGGCTGCCTTTTAAAAGAGATATGATATCAAAATTGCTGGATAACAGAGAGGGAAGAACTGGTCCAGGAAAGCACAAGATATAGTCAATCTTCACTATTAGTGACTTTATGATGTGCACTTCAGATTGAAGCCACTGCAGATTGATGTAGGGGCACGTCATCTACTCTTACAATGCCAGATCAATTAACTTGAGTTCATTTTAAAAAGTCTTTGTTAATCAGGTGTACTTAAGGCTGTTTTATTTCACTCTCTCTGTTTTTAAAGATATGACAGATTGCAATCTTGAAAGATTTCCAATAATGAAAAATATTCATTAAAAATGAGTTGGTACCCATTGATAAAAGGTGAGGCCATGAAAGTTAGAAAAACTGACTTAGGTTGTAGACAGTAATTAATAAGACTGAGCAACGTTATAAGGGATAAAAATTCATTTAGACTCAGTTCTGTGGCAAAACTCTAATTGAGGATATGACCTTTCCACCTATTAGTTATCACGGCTCATAGTAGCCTGTGAAAAAGAAAAGTGTGGCAGAGAGGAAATAAAGAACTAATGAGATCTGAAAAATCTATACAAGGATGAACTTTAGTACATACTGGCTCATAGAACTATGTGGAAAGAAACAGATCAAAAGCCAAGTAAGTACTTGAGGCAATTTTATTGACAGTGAAACCACACATTGTATTCACTGTGAAACCACCACAAAACGTGATGATTGTTGGAGCCTTACAAATTCTTTATACCCACTGCTATGTTCTGAATTAATGTGGGCCAGACACATGTTGTAAGCACTGTATAGCCGGCAAAAAATGTTTCTTCCCCTTCAGATATTAACATCATATCTCAGATACTGATCACCCTTAAATGTTGAGATAAGGAGTGGGCAGGCTTTTTTCTTATAATTTATAGAGTAAAGGGCCAGAAAGAAGTACCTCCTAGTCTTAAAGAAAGAACTCCACTTTTATTATGAGACATTGGCCAACAATTGGGATGCACTAACTACATGGGAATTTGGAAGATAATCCTTCCAGAGAAGGTGAGTGTGTTCTATGTCTGGGAAGAAGATAAATTAGATACCAAAAATGTGGGCTGAGGAAGAGATTGGCCAGTTGAACAAAAAATAATTTCAGTTCTCTCCTGGGCACAGTATTAGACCACATTTCTCACTCTGTCTTTCAGTGGGATGTACCTGGAATGAGTTCTGTCCACTGGACATGGGCTGAAGTGAGGTATACCATTGCCACCTCTGGCCTCCATGCTCTAACTTTTCTCATTCTCCTGGTAGATGTTGATGACTAGGTGACCTCAAAAGCCAAGTGTGGAAGATGCCAAAAACTCTGCATCAGTTTGTGTCCCTAAAGGATTGTACAGAACAGAGATTCCCCCACTCTTACCTTGACCATGTACTGGATTTTGTGTGAATCAGAAATTTAATGGTATTACACCACTGAAATGTTGTGGGTTGATTTTTTCACTTAGCAGCAGCTATGTTTACTTGAATTAATATAAAAGCAAGTCATTTGCAAATATATAGGTCCCAAATATTTCACCTCCATGACTTATTTTTTTCTGTACAGCCATGACATTTTTTAATTAGATTAGCAACAGTTCTTAATTATGTATGACATGGTCGAATTTGTAAAGTTTTCCCGTAGAGTTAATTCTGTCTGGCCTGCAGAGAAGAATCATCACTGAGCATTTCGGTGATGCTGGTGCCCCTCTCATCATTACAACCCTAATATCTTTGGTAAATGGTAAATGGTTTGGCCTCTGGACCCTCCTGTGGAACATAACCTGATGGGACTCTTGGCTTTGCATAATTTATCTGCTTCAGAATGCCCACTTCCTGGGGCTCTTGAATCCTTCCCCTCTATATACAATGATATTTAAGGCAGTTCCCTTTCACTAACCACAAGTTATCATTTTCTCCAGGCTCCCACAGGTTGCCCTAGGAGTAAACATCATATCCCAAGATACATATTTAAAACTGAACATCATATTATAAATTATCTTTAGTTTAAAGGACATGGATAGCACATCCAGACTTAGAGGATTGGAATCCTTTCTGCACTCCATATTTACTTGGGGTGAGAGGGTGATGGATAGAGATTAGAATCGCTTCATACTACTAGTGAGTCATGGGCTCCCCAGGTGGCGCTAGTGGTAAAGAACCCGCCTGCCAATGCAGGAGACATAAGAGAAGTGGGTTCAATCCCTGGTTCGGGAAGATCTCCTGGTGAAGGGCATGGCAATCCACCCCAGTATTCTTGTGGCGAATCCCATGGACAGAGGAGCCTGGCGGGCTATAGTCCATAGGGCTGCAAAGAGTCGGACATGACTGAAGCATGCGCTCAGTTCAGTTCAGTCGCTCAGTCGTGTCCTACTCTTTGCGACCCCATGAATCGCAGCACGCCAGGCCTCCCTGTCCATCACCATCTCCCGGAGTTCACTCAGACACGTCCATCGAGTCAGTGATGCCATCCAGCCATCTCATCCTCTGTTGTCCCCTTCTCCTCCTGCCCCCAATCCCTCCCAGCATCAGAGTCTTGTCCAATGAGTCAACTCTTCGCATGAGGTGGCCAAAGTACTGGAGTTTCAGCTTTACCATCATTCCTTCCAAAGAAATCCCAGGGCTGATCTCCTTCAGAATGGACTGGTTGGATCTCCTTGCAATCCAAGGGACTCTCAAGAGTCTTCTCCAACACCACAGTTCAAAAGCATCAGTTCTTCGGCGCTCAGCCTTCTTCACAGTCCAACCCTCACATCCATACATGACCACAGGAAAAACCATAGCCTTGACTAGATGGACCTTAGTCAGCAAAGTAATGTCTCTGCTTTTGAATATGCTATCTAGGTTGGTCATGCTAGTGAGTCATATATATTTAATGAATTTAATAAAAGTTGAGTTCATAAGGAATTGATAAGGTTAAAATAGAAAAACTTCACTATACCATGGAGGCCCATGTGCTCGATGTTTGTTTTAACTAACTGAACGTTGATGGTTCACTGATATTAGCTATACTCGCTTAAAAATTTTGAGTTATGATTTGTGATATTTATGACTGTTATATTAAATCAGTAGTCCATAATTTTCTCATTCCATATAAATATAATTTTACTTTTGATAAAACTAATTTTTATTCTAAGAGTTTGTCTACTAAAGAAGTTATCTGAGAATATGAAAATGAAAAGGACATAATCCAGGACTCAAGGTCTATTCCTGGTAATTCATATAATGTCAATAATAGGAAATATACTTTCATCATGTGAAATATACTTTTCAAAATAATTTTTTAAAGATTTTTAAAAATCTTATGCTGCCAATTAAAGTGCCATCCCTGGAGATGTTGTTTTTAACTTATGAAATGTCTAATAATGTTTTTAAAAATATTGAACATATGCTTCATCAGAAACTATTTGTAATGAAATTAAAACAATTAAGTAATTGCAAAAGCATGTCTGATCATGCTAAAAAACTCTTCTGAAAGAAATAATAATTTATTTTAATATTAATATATTAAAATATGAACATGTAGCTAATTTTTGTCAACTTCACTGTTTTTGCTTACTTGGCAACATAAACTTATCCAAACACGTGCACTAACTACATGGAAATTTGGGAGATAATCCTTCCAGAGAAGGTGAATGTGCTTTATCCAAAATTAAGCTTGGTTCCACCAGCCTCATCTATTTTTCTCACTTCAAGTGCTCTCCTTTTTTAGCCACTGAGAAAACAGTATATAAACAGAAATAAGTTATTGGTAAAAATCCTCAGTGCTAGTATTTCAAGTCCTTTCTTCCAGGCTTATAACTGCCAATGCAATAAACAATTCATCCTTCTGCTTGTTAGAAATGAAGACATCCACCTTTTAACCATTTGCCTGCAGTGAAGGGAAAGGCTGGAGAAGTATTACCATGTTGGAAACAGCAACATTGCTTACAGAGAGAAACATAGTGAGAATCTACAAAGTACAAAAGTGGTTTTTTATTCTCTTTTGCTTTTTCTGATATCCTGAAATGGCCCTTGAGCCCACAACTGAGACCACCAAGTCCTATTAGTAACAGTCCTATTAGTAATCAGTCCAGTCTAGAAACATGATTCACGTTTAAGACCATAAGTTTGTACTTCCAGGAACGACTAAATGCATACTGATAAGGTATATATTATGGTAATAAAATGTGAGATAAGAGCATTTTAATGTAAGCATCTTAATGTAGGACCCTTCAATAAACAAAATTTTCTGGGAACTTCTACAAAGAGCAAAATCTGTAATTCATTTTTATAGATCATTGAGACTCTCTATATATCCTAATGAAGAAATGTCTAAGCTGATTGAACTCTAGAACGTAATTATATGTCCCTGAAGAATAATGTGAACATGTTTGCTTCAGGTAGTGGTCCCATCTGATGTTCATTCGCCACCCCACCCCTTACCATGAGTCCCACAGTGGGATCTGAGCCAGTCCTGACAAAGGCAGGAGTCATCAGTGTGTCAGTCTTAGCTTCTGGTGGGGTTTCATCAATTTATCCACTTGGATCTTGTGCCTGCTGACTGATATATTTATTTTGGTCTTTGCTTGTTTACTTCATAAAGGTAATATTACTTTAGAAAATATGAGGAAATTCCTGAAAGAAAAACTGTGACCATGTTACAACTAGAATAGTATTACTTTTACTATACCTCTTTATTTAGGAATTACTAGAATCAGTTCAGTTCAGTTCAGTCGCTCAGTTGTGTCTGACTCTTTGCGACCCCATGGACTGCAAGATGCCAGGCCTCCCTGTCCCCCACCATCTCCTGAAGTTTGCTGAAGTTCATATCCAGGGATGCCATCCAGCCATCTCATCCTCTGATGCCCTTTTCTACTTCTGCCTTCAGTCTTTCCCAGCATCAGGGACTTTTCTAATGAGATGGCTGTTTACATCAGATAACCAAAATACTGGAGTTTCAGCTTCAGCATCAGTCCTTCCAGTGAGCATTCAGTGTCGATTTCCCTGACTGGTTTGATCTTGCTGTCCAAGGGACTTTCAACTTATATTTGTACATAAATAATTCTTTAAATTATATAGTAATTTAATTGTTGGTAAAGTGGAGTAAACTGCATTTTATACATTTGGACTCCATAAGATTTTTCTTCTACCCCACTCCCATTTGAGGGGTTTTGTATAACTGTGAGGGGAGTGAAATATTAATACATTTTTATGATATATTACTCTAGCATTTTATGTACAAATATAAGTTAAAATATTTATGTACAAATGTAAGTTGAAAGTTGAACAGACTCATTGGAAAAGACCCTGATGCTGGAAAAGACTGAAGGCAGGAGGAGAAGGGGACGACAAAGGGTGAGATGGTTGGTTGGCCTCACCGACTCGATGGACATGAGTTTGAGCAAGCTCCAGGAGTTAGTGATGGACTGGGAAGCCTGGCGTGCTACAGTCCATGGGGTCACAAAGAGTCAGACACGACTGGATGACTGAACTGAACTGGTAAGTTGAAATAAAGAATAGAATTTTGAACAGTTTCTATTTCATTCAGTCTATTTCACATTCTTAAGATATATGGTAGGTTTTATTTTCCAAAAAGCTCACAATTATCTCCATCTCATAGGAGCAGGAAATGGCAACACACTCCAGTGTTCTTGCCTGGAGAATCCCAGGGATGGGGGAGCCTGGTGGGCTGCTGTCTATGGGGTCACACAGAGTCAAACATGACTGAAGTGAATTAGCAGCAGCAGCATAGGTTCCTTTACCATATGACCTTGACTTGGCCACATCAAGATGGAGAGTTTAGCCCTATCTCATGAACCTGAGCAGGCTTGTAACTACTTTGAGCAGGGTGAAAATTCCACAGGATGTTTCTGAGACTAGTTCATAAAGGGTAAAACAGCTTCCTCTTTGTCTGCTGGAACGTTATTTTGGAACCTTAGCTGCTGCGGCCTATCCTCAGGCCACCATATTGTGGGGACATCACAAGGAAATCTTGTATTGGTGTTCTGATTGGCATGACTAGCCTTTGGATCATTTTAAGTGCCAGATGTGGAGAAGAATGAGCCTTAGGATGAGACCATCCTCTAGCTGCCAATTAACTCCCACTTTCAAGTCTTAGAAATGGCTCTCCCAGTCATGGCAGAGCAGAAGCAAGCAGGCCTTGGTTTGCTGTGCTTGATTCTCACAACTTCAGAATCTTCTAGCCTGATAACAATGGCTATCCTAAGTTGTTAATTTTTGGCTACTTGGTTATGCAGCAAGAGCAGCTGGAACAGGATATTTAAGCACCCTAATATTCTTCTAATGAATGTAATACAAATATAATACTGAAGTTATTAATAGAACAAGAATGTCTTTTACATTGGCAAGAGCTAGGTCAGGAATAAATTATAAACTTACTCACTGGGTTGTAAGTTATTAAAACAAATTAGGAAAAGTGATTCTGAAATAATCAAACAAGACACATTTGAAGAACCAGATTTAAGTGGTCTGTCCAGATGGATTCAAAGAATATTTTATGAGTTAGAGGATAAATTTGGTTAACTCTAAAAATTCCTCCCAAGCCTGTGCTCCTCTGACTGTTACAGGGAGTATGTCAAGGATCTATGGTATTCACCAAGCTTTGTTTGGTGGATTAAGAAGTATAGGGAGATATTTAAAAGTGTCATTTATTCTGTATCCTTGGATGTCTCAGCATTGGGCCTGCAGGATAATATACAGAGGGGATTTCCTTAAGTATATATTCTTCTCCTCTAGACAGGAATTGAGCTACAAGTCAGACATTTCAGTAAGTCAGGACAAACTATAAAACAAGTCTGTGGAGTTGCAAAGAGTCAGATACAACTTAACAACTGAAAGACAACAAATACAGAAAACATTCCACAAGGTTCACAAGGGAATTGGAAACTCAATTTGATTTTGAAAAGAATAAAACTACTATATCTGATCCACAGTATAGAAAAAAATTGCTTTAGATGGTGTGTATCTATTCTTTTATTCAATATTTGCCCTTATTGTTACTTTCTTCTGATGTGACATTCCTAAAGTTGTTTTTTTCTTAAGCCTTTATTTCTACTGTTGTAAAAAATAATATCATCTGAATTGTTCACTTAGTATAATCATTGGGAAAGGAATACAAGGTCAAAGCTTAAAGCTTATTTTTTAGTCTATCAATTTAAAAATTGTTCTATGATGCTTGCAAATGAATTCTGATTTCTTTTTAGGGTTCAAAAGCTAAACGCAAATTGGAAATACTCAGATTTCCCTCCACTCTGTAGACATTAACAACCATTTCTTTTGTTAGGTCCTAGAAGATTTGGGCTTCATGAGTATTCTATGAAATAAAAACCTAAAATCCCTACAGTCCAGCCCCAAATATGATTCTTCTTCCTCTGCTCTGATGAAATATTATATCATCCAGACAATTCTAAAATACTCATTTCTACGAACTGAATCACAGGCCACAGTAAAAATCTGCATTGTTCTTTAATTCTGAGTGTTTCCAACTTTAACTAAGAGTTTAGTGATTTTTAAATTACACAAAAGTGAAGAATTTGTATACATTATATATTAGTGAGTACTAAACCCAAAAGATTGGGTTTGTTTCTTTATTAGCTACAGTATTGAATGTAAAGAGAAATGGTTTTCATTAATCAAAATTATCTATGTTAAGAAATAAAATAGTATAATGTTTCCATTTTATGAAGAAATAAAAATATTTAATAATATGTATGCCAACAACATCTCAATAGCAGCAATTTCCTTTCTTACCATGCACCAAGAACTCTCCTAATGATATACTCATTTCTTCCTCACAACAGCCCTATGGGATAAGTTACTACCCATATTTCACATATTGAGGAAACTGAGCCAGAGAGAAGTTAACTTGCACAAAGTCACCCAGTTAGTAAGCTGTGTGGCCTGATTTGATGTCAAGGAGTCAGGTTTCTGAGATTACACACCATGTGGCACTAACTCTGGAGAAAAATATCAACTGACAGATCTGGACAGTTAAAAAAAAAAAACAGTTACTAAGGGACTATGCAGCATTGCTCAGTTGAAATTGGTATTTGTTGAGTGAATTAAACCTTAAAGCACTAAGCCATTCATTGATGCAATGAATTAACTTCTCTCCTATTCATTTAGAATGATACTAATTAGATATCATCTTTGGAATAAATTGAGAGAATAGTCCCTGCAATTACTTCCTGCGTTCTGGGACTCAAACAAAGAATCCTCATTGAGAAAGGTGGCAGGATCTTTTGAATTAGTCTATAATTCCCGTTCATCTTCTTGACTGATATATGTCAAGCATCTTTTAGTGACAAAAAACCCAAAGGAGATTATGCAAAGCCAGTAATTATTTGGTTCATATACCAGGCATGAATACAGTAATTACTCACAGAATTAAATGAAGAAATACAACATCAAAGACTTGAAAGTCTGAAATGAGGAATTCAATTCAAAAAGAAGGTAACTCTCCCACCATTTCTCATTTGCAGTTGCATCCAGTTCTCTTTAAATATGCTTGTACAATTTATTGTGTAAATGTTCATGACAATGTGTTGATCAGGATAGACATTTACAGCTTAATACAGAGTTTCAGAATGCTCATATTTTTGCAGAATATATTCATACTTAATTTAATCTTTATTTATATAATAAAACAAGTATTTTTCCTTCTGGGAAAAAAAATCTAAGGAACAAAAAGCAGATGGAAGAAGTTGGTTGGGTATATTCTGTTTGTCATAAAATCAGGTCACCTTCATGAGGCCAGTACCGCTCCAATTAATAGCAATGCTTTTAATATAACTTCAGTACTTCCTTGCTGCCAGGTTCCAAAGAACATTGCTTACACTGATAATTGCTTGCTAAAATTCACTGTAAAAGTATATATTTTCTGGACTTCTCTAGTGGTCCAGTAGTTAAGAATCCATCTGCCAATGCAGGGGACACAGGCCTGATCCCTGGTCTGGGAGGATTCCACATACCACAAGGCAATTAAGCCTATGAGCTGAACTACTGAGCCCGCACACCCTGAGTTCTGCAACAAGAGAAGCCATCACAATGAGAAACTCACACACTGCAACTAGAGAGGAGCCCCCACTTGCAACTAGAGAAAGCCCACGTGCAGCAATGAAGATCGAGTGCAGTCAAAAATAAATAAATATAATAATTTATAGAAAAAGAATATATTTTCCTGCAAACCTATAAAAGCTTTTCATCTAAGTAAGTTTAATATGCAGAAGTTTATATTTGGGACTGTGAAAAGTGAAGTTGCTCAGTCATGTTCGACTCTTTGTGACCCTATGGACTGTAGACCGCTAGGCTCCTCTGTCCATGGGATTCTCCAGGCAAGAATACTGGAGTGGGTTGCCATTTCCTTCTCCAGGGGATCTTCCCAACCCAGGGATCGAACCGGGGTCTCCTGCATTGCAGGTTTGGGACTGTGGCAAACAGTAATTGGCTAAATGTTTTAGAACCTGAGAACCATTTGACATTAAATGATTCCAAAAGACCTAATCTGATTAGTATCTAAATAGGTGTAATTGCATGGATTTGAAGTTGAATAAAAAGAAGAAAATCAATGTTTGTCAAAGCATCTATTTATAATTCTAAGGAGGGTGAGTGAAAACAGCAACAAAAATGAATCAGAATAAAGCAGAACAGATATAAGTTTAGGCTGCTAAAATAGCACTGTGCCATTAGAAATTAGGAAGAATCCTGGACCTGAAAAATAAGTTGCTTTGTCTCATCCAGACCACACCTTAATAGTGTTTACACACAGCTCCAAAAATAGCCTATAATAGGTTTAGCATTAGTCTTCTGTGTTTATTCCTTTTAATTCATATTAATGGAATCTAGGGGAAACAATTTAGCCTTTAAAATTTTTGTAAACACATCATTCATAGAACAGTTTAGGAAAATAATTAGGAATTACTTATGCTCATGAAAATAAAACATAATAGATTTTTCCAGATAACTAAGATTAAGAATCTAAAAAAGATTGGAGCATTCTTCTGGATTTTGTGATCTTTATGACAATTCAGTCTATTTAACAACAATACTTTCTGTTCTGTCTGCATTCTAATATTATCTATTCAAGTTTGTATGTAAACAAAAGAAATCTTTTTAAAAGGTCTGAGCTAATAATTAATATTCAGATTGGAAAGTGTTTTTTCAGATGTCTGTATTTATCTGGCAATGCTTCCATGGAGGTTTAAGCATTTCTAGAACAGAGGAATAGGGGGAGAGACTAGTATTTCTATAATAATCTCTGAAAGAGAAGAACTTTTTGGATTTATTACAGTGCTGCAACTTAAAAAAATACATAAAGGGTAATGCATAAGAAAATATCAGAATGACTGGAGGCTGGGCATTTTGTAGACATTCAACAAAAGAATACTTTTTTCTATTCTTATTTAGTGTGGTGGAAAGTGTACAAGTTTTTCTTATGTTGAAAATATTAGAATATGAGTCGGAATTAGAATATGACTTTTGGTTGAAGCAAATATCCACATGAATTATAATCACCCAAATTCTGAGGTCATTTATTTTCAAATAATTTAAGAATAATTGTATTCACCTACAATTAATTCTAGAATTCTTGTGTGTCCACTTTATACTCAGGGGTAAAACATGCACTGATGGAAACAATGTCAATGCTACTATTTCTGCCTGAAGAAATTTCAGGGTACTTCAGTTGAGCCTAGAGAAATCTCATTAAAATTCTGACCTGCCTTGATCTTGATTAGCTTAAAACATTTTAAAAGATCATTATATATGATGGCATGTCTGATTAGAAAATCAAGAAGATAGGCATTTGTCAAATTGTCAAAAGCTGAATTTCTCTCTAGATTTTCAGTTCCTTTACAGATGTGAGGGCTTTGGTGTAAGCCCAGCAGCTGTAAAGTGAGATGCATCTCATCCATCTAAATCTTTGCTATCTCTGAGAAATAACTTTGAAACTATCACAATAAGCTTCGAGATTCATATGGTCAAGTATTTATCTCCTGTTAAGGACTGAATTGTGACCTACCAGAATAGGCTGAAATTCTAATCTCCAGTACCTGTGAATGTGACCTTACTTTGAAAAAACAATCTTTGCTGATGACAGAGTTAATGTGAGTTCCTTACGGCGAACCTCATCCAACTTGACTGTGTCCTGATAAACAGAGGAAATTTGGACCCAGAAGGAGAATGTGAAGAAGAAAAGCAAAAATTGGAGCAATAGATCTGTTAATAAAAGCTGAAGTCCAAGGCTGCCTGCAAACCACCATTGCCAATTTGTAGGAAATACAGTAAATATCTTCCCTAGTGGTTCCTGCAATGCAGAGACACAAGAGATGTGGGTTCAGTCTCTGGCTCAGGAAGATCTCCTGGAGATGGCCATGGCAACCCACTCCAGTATTCTTGCTGGGAAAATCCCATGCACAGAGGAGTCTAGTGGGCTATGGTCCATGGGGTTTCAAAGAGTCAGACACTACTAAAGCAACTGAGCATGTACAGTAAACATAAGAACAGGGTAAAGTGCACTACAACGGTGTGATCAAAAATATAGAGACTATAGGAAACTCTAAAGGCTCAGTTTTTCAACAGATAAATAAGAAGAAAAAGAACAGGGATGGAGGGAAAGCCTGCACATTGACTTAAAAGACATATCAAGACATATCAAGACATATCAAATCCCCAAATGGGCAAAACCGAATAACAAGAAAAAGAACAGGGATGGAGGGAAAGCCTGCACATTGACTTAAAAGACATATCACATCCCCAAATGGGCAAAACCAAACCAGGGATAGAGATTTCTGTGAGAAAACTTTCAAGAAACAAATGGAACTAATTCTTATATAGATAGGCATTGTAATTACCTTGGGGGAATAAAAGGAAAGATATGATTAAGATGGGGCATGAATTCCTACTGAGGTGGCTGGTAGATGTATATTTCTTGACCTAGGTAGTAATTAGAAAAATTTATTTTAAAATAGGTGATACACCAAGGGAGGGAGTGGAGGGAGAGCGATGGACTGGGAATTTGGGATTGGTAGAGGTAAACTATTGGAGAAGGCAATGGCACCCCACTCCAGTACTCTTGCCTGGAAAATCCCATGGATGGAGGAGCCTGGTGGGCTGCAGTCCATGGGATCGCGAAGAGTCGGACACGACTGAGCAACTTCACTTTCACTTTTCACTTTCATGCATCAGAGAAGGAAATGGCAACCCACTCCAGTGTTCTTGCCTGGAGAATCCCAGGGACGGGGGAGACTGGTGGGCTGCCGTCTCTGGGGTTGCACAGAGTCGGACACGACTGAAGCGACTTAGAAGCAGCAGCAGAGGTAAACTACTACATTTAACTGGATAAACAACAAGGTCCTACTGAACAGCACAGAGAACTATAGCTAATCTCCTGGCATAAACTGTAATGGAAAAGAATATTTCAAAAAGAAAGTATATATGTATAAAACTGAGTTACTTTGCTGAACAACAGAGATTGGCACATTATAAATCAACTATATATTTTAATTTAAAAAAATAGGCAATACATTTTTGGTGTGTGGTCTTCCAGATCTGTTTTATTTTACAATAACAAATTTTTAAATAAAATTTAATTCATAATACTCTTTATTATTTTGGTAAATAAAATAAAATTTATTTATAGAAATGATGGGCTATTTCATGGTCCCACCCAACTCTGAAGTTTAGAGAAGTGAAGTAACACGTGAGAAGATACATGCAGGGTCATATAGATGGATAAGAATGGATACAGTCCTCATTTCCAGTTCTCATTTCACTGCTTCCCCTCCTACCCTACACTCTTCCCATGATCCCCTTCCTTGCATGAGTAGGGAAGTCTTTTCTTCTGGCTAAAATGTGAAAACTAAAGTTTAGGAAGTAGCCACACACTGAGGCTGTCACCTGCTACTGATCACAATGGTGTACTGGGAAACCTAAGGAGTATTCTAAGAGTTCTAGAGTCCAGCTCCACTTCACAGACCGATAGAAAATCAACAGCTGTTTTAACCTATGTAATCTCTGAAGCAGGACCACGCTATTTGGGTACCATGGCAACTCTCCTGAGAAAACTGTTTCCACAGGTCAGAAGGGGAAAAAAAAAAACATTTAAAGTCATTATTAGGGAAAACATGAGAGTGAAATCCAGGAATGTTAGCAAATGGTAGATAGTTTCAGTTTAGCAGCAGTAAAACTTTTATTCATTACTAAGGTTTTTGGTAAAAGAAGAATACCAACCCCCTAATTCATTTAATTATTCAACTAATTATTTGAATTAGTACTTATATTTTCCATATTAACATACAGATGCTTAATTTGCATCCACCTTTTCTGAATACCTGCAGTGTAGATCATCAACTTTCCTATACCTACTCTGTTTGAATATCAAGGACAGAACACGATGATGCTAGGCAAATAATAATAAAAAACAAGAAACACAAGAATAGCAAAAAGAGCAAACCCTGGGAAAGAAGGAGAGTCTGATTTCTAGTACCTCTCTAAGAATGGACACCAATGGAATATGGGCATGGGACGCAGCAGTCTTTTCTTGTTGGAGTCATTTCATCCTGGGGAGTCAGTAAACTCTACAAAAGAGTTTCACTGCCCACTCCCCCCAGGGTTCCTCTGGCTGCAGATGTTAGAGGCTCTGAGGACAAGTGGCCATATATTTGTAGATCACATACAGTCACCCCTGGGAATCTTCAGTGGATTAACTCTAGAATCCCTTACAGATACCAAAATCCAAGAATGTTCAATTCACTTTTATCAAAGATGTAGTATTTGCATATAACCTACCTACATCCTCCTATATACTTTAAATCATCTCTAGATTACTCACAGTGCCTAATACAATGCAAATGTTGTATAAACAGTTATAAATACAACATAAACACCATGTAAGTTGTTGCTTACAGCAGTGCATTTAACTTCCGCTTTCTGGAAAATTCTTCAAATATTTTCAATCCATATTTGGTTGAATCTGCAAATTTGGAACCCATCGATACAGAGGGTTGACTGAATTTAAGAGAACCACAAGAGCTATAAACAGCAACTTTCTCCTTCTTAGAAGAAATATTCTGAAGAAACTAGAACATGAAACAGACCCAGAAGTGTGAGCACCTAATTCAGTAACTACAATTAAAAGGCTATTTTCTCATTTTTAAAAAGTGGCAGGTTGATCTAGAATAGTTGTTCTTAATTTTGAGGGGATCGAGGATAACTAAGAATCTACTGGAAACTAGGGGTTCTTCTGCCCAGGAAATGGTATGTCTTCACATATATACCATTTACATATGATTTGCCTGTAATTTCAGGGAATTCCTGGAATTAGCCTAAAATTGTCTTCCTTCTCTGACAGTTTCTTATTCTGCCATCTCATGATCAGTGATGGTATTTCCAGGTAATTCATGATAACAAGAGATATGTTCACTAACAATACAGATTAAATAGGATTGAGGGCCACTCAATTTGCAATATTTAGCTAGAAAAAAAAGCAATTAGATTCTAGAAAATTGACCTGTATGCTCTATTTTTCTTTCCCACCATGTTCAAAGATTCACCATTTCAATGGTAACCAGAAACAGCAGTACAAAATATGTGGGAAACTGAAGACAATGCAAAATGAAAAAACAAACAAAATGGAATGTAATCTGAAAACAATTACTGAATAGATGAATGCCATGTTTTCCTTGCAAAGTAATGAGATTTGATGTTTACTCATTTGGATAATCCAGCACTACACAGACACAAATGCACCAGGCAGTACGAAAGTAAATGTCACTGTTGAAGGTCAGAAAGAAAAATAGATTATATTACCCAAAGTCAAGTATCTATTTCTTTTAAATAAGCAACAACAGCTGTTCTTGATGTTTGGGGAGATAAAATAAATATACAGGGAGACAGATCCCTTACTAACTCTGACAATAAAAGAATGTAAAAAGATATACAAACGCAAATGCAGAGAAATATCAATAACCTCAGATATGCAGATGACACCATCCTTATGGCAGAAAGTGAAGAGGAACTAAAAAGCCTCTTGATGAAAGTGAAAGAGGAGAGCGAAAAAGTTGGCTTAAAGCTCAACATTCAGAAAACGAAGATCATGGCAGCCGGTCCCATCACTTCATGGGAAATAGATGGGGAAACAGTGGAAACAGTGTCAGACTTTATTTTGGGGGGCTCCAAAATCACTGCAGATGGTGACTGCAGCCATAAAATTAAAAGACACTTACTCCTTGGAAGAAAAGTTATGACCAACCTAGATAGCTTATTGAAAAGCAGAGACATTACTTTGCCGACTAAGTTCTGTCTAGTCAAGGCTATGGTTTTTCCTGTGCTCATGTATGGATGTGACAGTTGGACTGTGAAGAAGGCTGAGAGCCGAAGAATTGATGCTTTTGAACTGTGGTGTTGGAGAAGACTCCTGAGAGTCCCTTGGACTGCAAGGAGATCCAGCCAGTCCATTCTGAAGGACATCAGCCCTGGGATTTCTTTGGAAGGAATGATGCTAAAGCTGAAACTCCAGTACTTTGGCCACCTCGTGTGAAGAGTTGACTCATTGGAAAAGACTCTGATGCTGGCAAGGATTGGGGGCAGGAGGGACGACCGAGGATGAGATGGCTGGATGGCATCACGGACTCGATGGACATGAGTCTGAGTGAACTCCGGGAGATGGTGATGGACAGGAGGCCTGGCGTGCTGCGATTCATGGGGTCACAAAGAGTCGGACACGACTGAGCGACTGAACTGAACTGAACTGAACTGAACTGAACTGAAGAGGAAGATAGCTCAATGTATAGACAAAATCCAATGTCAGTCATTATATTTTATAGAAGACATATATGGCAACATTCTAAATTAATGATTCTTGTTACAAAAATAACCTTAAAGGACGACTGAGAAAGAAGACATGTTAATGATTAAATGTAAATTATCACATGTGAAACGAATCACCAGTCCAGGTTCGATGCATGATACAGGGTGCTCGGGGCTGGTGCACTGGGAGGACCAACAGGGATGGGATGGGGAGGGAGGTGGGAGGGGGGTTCAGGATGGGGAACACATGTACACCCATGGCGGATCCATGTCAATGTATGGCAAAACCACTACAATATTGCAAAGTAAATAAATAAATAAAACTTAAAAAAAGAAAAAACTCAAAAAAAAAAAAAAGACTCAGGATGTAATACAAAAATCTCTGAAGAAAGGCAATGAATGAAAATGATGTTAAGCCTTTCATCACTCATTCTAAAAATTTTCTTGTTAATGAGTAAAGATCAGGAAACCTATTTATGAGCCCAAATTCTGCAAACCAGGTGGAAGTACCTTTAAATGTATCTTTAAAACACACAGAATAGATATGTAACCACTGATAGCTTAACATTATCAATGAATATTTGCAGAACAAAGAGAGGGAGGGAAAATGAAAGAGAATTCAGTTTAGTAAAAGATTATTAAAAGCTACCTTGTTTTCAACCCTGCACTAAGCAGGATATCAAAGTTTGTTCACCACGATTTCTATGCTTAGTGTAGCGCTGGGCTTTAGTGTGTCCCCAGTAATTCAGTGAATGAATGTACAGCTCAAAGAGCTGCAGAAGTAAAGAGCTGTGTCCTGTGCTCTAAGGAGCTCCCAGGCGTAGGAACAATTGACTGCAACACGTGGATGGCTTCATTCACACAGAGTCATTCCCATCGTTGGCATCTTCCAATCCTGTGTGCTTATTTGGGAGAATCACAACCCTGAGCAGTTCAATTTTGGTTTTTTTTGCTTTTACATAAATTATAATTTTTCTACTCAACTCTCTTACATTCACACATACAATCACTGGTGAAAATATTTATTGTTAAACGGTCTTGCTTTACAGACCTTATATAATAAATGCCATGTGATCCTAAGCAGCTGTCTACTCAGGTATCTGGAGACATTCCATATTCCAGGCAGAAGCAGCACCCGTCTCAGTTACCTGAAATATTTTGAGCTGTGACTGGTATTCTGAAAATTGTTTTTTTTTTTTTTTTTTTTTTTTCTGTACATTCAATAAATGTACAGGAATAGGGATGCCCTGCTAGTCCCTTGTCCCCTGTCCAGAAGCAGGGCCATCCATGTGATTCTGATACCTACCTTCCCACACTAAAAATCTTTGGCTTAAATAATGTCTAAAGTCCCTTTCCATGAAACCTGGGTTAAGAAGGCAGGTACCTAAAACTTAGTTTAACTTGCTTTTGATAATAACAAAGTTGCAAAGTTTCCCAACATAGTAGACTTCCTAAATTATTAAAATTTCATAGACAGAAAAAAAAATCTTTATGATATATTCAAAACACCTGCAAGAACATTTAGGAAATGCTCTCTTTAGGAAAAGTGAAAGTTGCTCAGTCGTGTCCGACTCTTTGTGACCCCATGTACTATACACTCCATGGAATTCTCCAGGCCAGAAAACTGGAATGGGTAGCCTTTCCCTTCTCCAGGGGATCTTCCTGACCCAGGAATCGAACCAGGGTCTCCTGCATTGATGGTGGATTCTTATTCACAGCTGATCATGAATATCTTTAGAGCCCACATGTGCGTCCGTGCGTGCTAAGTCACTTCAGTCGTGTCCAACTCCTTGCGACTCTATTGACTGCACCCTGAATACTGTTGTGGGTTGCCTGCATCTCTTACATCTACCTACATTGGCAGGCAGGTTTTTAAACCACCAGCTCCACCTGGGAAGCCCACAGGGGGATGCAAACATCTCTAAAGGAATCACTAGGAACCGTATAGACTAAGAAGAGGATTTAAAGCTCTAACTCCTTGTTCAGTTCAGTTCAGTCCAATTATTTGCGACCCCATGAATTGCAGCATGCCAGGCCTCCCTGTCTATCACCAACTCCCAGAGTTCACTCACACTCACATCGATCGAGTCGGTCTTTTCCAATGAGTCAACTCTTTGCATCAGGTGACCAAAGTATTGGAGTTTCAGCTTCAACATCAGTCCTTCCAAAGAACACCCAGGACTGATCTCCTTTAGAATGAAGTGGTTGGATATCCTTGCAGTCCTAGGGACTCTCAAGAATCTTCTCCAACACCACAGTTCAAAAGCATCAATTCTTCAGCGCTCAGCTTTCTTCACAGTCCAACTTTCACATCCATACATGACCACTGGAAAAACCATAGCCTTAACTAGGCAGACCTTTGTTGGCAAAGTAATGTCTCTGCTTTTGAATATGCTATCTAGGTTGGTCATAACTTTCCTTCCAAGGAGTAAATGTCTTTTAATTTCATTGCTGCAATCACCAGCTACAGTGATTTTGGAGCCCCCAAAAATAAAGTCTTCACTTTATTTTCTGCCTCTTCACTTTCTGCCATAAGGATAGTGTCATCTGCATATCTGAGGTTATTGATATTTCTCCCAGCAGTCTTGATTCCAGCTTGTGTTTCTTCCAGCCCAACGTTTCTCATGAGGTACTCTGCATATAATTTAAATAAGCAGGGTGACAATATACAGCCTTGACGTACTCCTTCTCCTATTTGGAACCAGTCTATTGTTCCATGTCCAGTTCTAACTGTTGTTTCCTGACCTGCATACAGGTTTCTCAAGAGGCAGGTCAAGTGGTCTGGTATTCCCTTGTTACCTCTCAGCTATAATGACTTTCTGGCTTTTGACTATAAATATTATTATTGTTATTATTATTCTTTTTGCTGATACAGATCAAAGAGCATAAAAAGTGGTGGAAACATTATATTTGACAAAATTTCACTAACGTCCTTGAATGTTACGTTCAGTACTCACAAGTTCGAAATTCTATGTATTCTGTCAGGTAAAAGAAACACATATGTGTTATTTGTATAAAACCAGTTTGCAGTGCCATAATAACAATGATGAAATTGAATTCTTCTGCTTCAGAGGTGCTTTGGGAAGCTTTTGCAAAGCTGGTGTTCTTCTGACCTGGTCCAGGAAGCCTCCAAGGGTGGTCTCCAAGGTGGTTACAGCCTCCAATTGCATCTGTGGAATTTGTCATCTTCCTTTTTCTGATCCTGATGTTGGCTTTGCAGGAACCTGACCAAGAAGTTGCCATCCCTCCATTGTTCTCACAGCTCCTTTCTCTCTGTGATTCAAAATGAGTCTAGAAACTCCTCCATCCTACAGGTTAACTTATTTATTTCTTGGAGGCAAAGCAAATATCATCAACCTCTATTTGCAAAGGTGGCTGAGAGATCAGTGTTGCCTAGATCACTTAGCTATTACAAAAATACTAAACATGAGGCTCTTTTAGCCTTTCTTGAAGAACCCTCTCCTGAAAACTCAGGAATGAATCATGGAGAGCTTAGCTGGCAAATAAATCGAGTCACACAGGATACTCTATAGTCAATATCAGTCCTTCTCTTGGCTAATGACCTAGAGTCTCAGGACAAGCTTGTGGACTAAACCATATGCTAATAGCATAAACCAAGCTTATGGTTTCCACTTTGGTACAGAAGAATTTCTTTCCAGAATTTCCTCAGGAAATAATTGATTAGGGGATCTAAAGGGGAGCCTGGCATGCTGTAGTCCATGGGCTCGCAAAGAGTAGACACGGCTGAGCAACTGAACAACGATAACTCTGATAGTTATGCAGACAACCCTGGGCATGCCCACACTTACAGAGAGTGTAGAATGATCCTTTACCTTGATAGAATTCAATATATTTGTTTCAATCTATTTACCACTTTTATGTTCAGCAAAATGGAAATAACACTTAAATGAGCACATCATCTAGCTCTGCTGTGCGTCTTTAGATTTATGTCCACAATCCTACCTGCATCAACCGGCAGAGCCTAGAAAGAGAGGAAAAATGGAGTTCTGGTCCCGTGCCAAATACAACTCTTTCACACATAAAAACCAGAAAGAACTGTAAAACTTACTGCAAAGAAAATTCTGGTTTCTGAGGAAGAACTCTCTCTTCATTTCCAGCAGAAACTAACGTGAATAGAATTCATGCTGTGTGCTTGCCAAGTTGCTTCAGTCATGTCCGATTCTTTGTGATCCCATGGACTGTAGCCCGCCAGGCTCCTCCATCTGTGGAATTCTCCAGGCAAGAATACTGGAGGGTTGCCATTCCCTTCTCCAGGGGATCTTCCTAACCCAGGGATCGAACCTGAGTCTCCTACATTGCAGGCAGATTCTTTACTCTCTGAGCTACCAGGGAAGCCCTAAAGACTCAGAAGTGAGATGAGAACCCATGTTTCCACCTGGTTTCAAACTGGGGACCTTTCATGTGTTAGGTGAATGTGATAACCACAACACTATCTTCAAACCTTTGGATAACCAGTGCATCAATTTACCTGACAGTCCCAGACTTGTATAAAATAGAGTGAGACTGAAACACAGGACAGATATTGTTTTCTTGCTAGACAACTTACGCATCAGAAAACACTGATATTGCAGTGTGTGGTGGCAACCTGTAATTGTTTTATTTCTGTAGCAAACTGACACTTGACATGTCAGATCTATTTTTGGAGATCCCTAAATAAAAACCAATCACAAAGTCCTGTAAGTACAGTTTGACAAGAAGGGAAGACAAAACACAGTTTTAAGCTTATGATGCTCTGCTTTGAAATATTCATTCCTATATAAAAATTTGGTTTCATCTACCACATAAAGTTTCTAGGAATCAGGATGTTTTCCAACAATGTATATTATTGGAGATCTTTCCTCTTTCCTTCCTCTGTTCTAATTTTCCTAGGTTTTCACATTTTACCCTCCCTCCATGTCATCTTTCCTTTCTTCTTTTCCATTTTTTTTCTGTCTTGCTCCA
Source organism: Oryx dammah (assembly GCF_014754425.2). Classification (NCBI taxonomy): domain Eukaryota; kingdom Metazoa; phylum Chordata; class Mammalia; order Artiodactyla; family Bovidae; genus Oryx; species Oryx dammah. The sequence continues at coordinate 29,062,111 of NW_024070195.1, read as the reverse complement.
GAACAAACACAGAAGAAATTATGCACAAGATGACCAGATTGCATAATTGAAATGGCTCAGAAAGATAAAGAAGGAAAAATAGATTAGGGTCTGGCTCTGGGTAAGAAGTAAACATACCCACTGAATGTAGCTATAAAACCTGGAGAGAAGGTTTGGAGCAGCAGCGTGAGGACTCCAAAAAGTGAATATGGCAGGTGGGCTAGGGGAGGAGACCAGAATTCTAAATAGCACTGGGCCAGTGGTGTATTATCATTTTTTTTTTTCCCTCCAGTAACCTGAAGCTTCCACTCAACAATTGCTAAAACCTAAAATAAGCACCAGTGTCCATAGACAGCTCAAAGAGCAGCAGTTTAGTTCTGGCTTTAGAGTGGGAACGAGTCCTTTAACATGCAGAAAGTGGGAAAATGTCTCCTGTGTTTCTCTTATTTTCGTTCTCTAGTGCTCCAGCTCCCAAGCAAACTTTTGGCAGCAGCAAGAGTGACAGCAGCAGCAGCAAGAACTCATAGGAACCCAGAACACTGAAAGAGGCAGATCTCTGATCAGAATTACTGTGGTCCCAGGAGGATGAAGTGAAACCATCCTGCCTTTCTCTTTTTTCTAACAAATGCTTACCCCCATCACCTCCACCCTCCCCCAAGGTAAAGGCATTTGACGGATAAGTTCTGAGTTAGTCAAACACAACAGCCTTGCAAATGGTCTTCCAGGGACTCACAGGAGAGATCAAATAATAATTCTCTGGGATCAAGGCTTTGAACAAGCTGGAGTTGAGTTCTGCCCCCCTGCAGTGCTTCCAGGCTGCTAGTTTTCACCATAGCTGTTGGCAATTAGTTTTTGAGGCTCCTGTTAAAACTGAAAGCAAGAGATGGAACTTGAGGTACTGAAAGCTCGACTGATGCTCACTGGTTTTATCCTGCTGCCATCATTTTTCTGGATTAAATACTCTCTAGATTGTTGCAAGACTTTAGTTAACTTCTAAAGTTCTGATAAAATCAACTCTGATCATCTTTTGCAAGGTTTATTTTGTTGCTCTTATGGAGGAACTTTCAGATGTCCTTACCCTTTCAGAGACTTTACTTTGCCGACAAAAGTCCATCTAGTCAAGGCTGTGGTTTATCCAGTAGTCATGTATGGATGTGAGAGTGGACCATAAAAAAGGCTGAAGACTAAAACTGATACTTTTAAACTGCGGTGTTGGAGAAACTCTTGAGAGTCCCTTGGACTGCAAGGAGATCCAACCAGTCCGCCCTAAAGGAAATCAACCCTGAATATTCATAGGAAGGACTGATGCTGAAGCTGAAACTCCAATACTTTGGCCATCTGATGCAAAGAGCTGACTCATTGGAAAATATCCTGATGATGGGAAAGATTGAAGGCAGAAGAAGAAGGGGATGACAGAGGATGAGATGGTTGGATGGCATCACTGATTCGATGGACATGGGTTTGACCAAACTCTGGGAGTTGGTAATGGACAAGGAAGCCTGGCGTGCTGTAGTCCATGGGGTTGCAAAGTATTGGACATGACTGAGCAATTGAACAACAACAACTCTTTCATAGTCACTTCAGTTCAGTTCAGTTCACTCAGTCATGTCCGACTGTTTGCAACCCCATCACATATATAAAGATTTATATCTTCCACAGAATTTAATATTTTTGCTATAATTTTGGTCTTCTTTCTCCGATGCCACCTCCTCTTTTTCTTTCCTAACTTCCATTTTCAATTGAAATCTCTTCTACCAGCTTAAAAGTTACAGATGATTTTGTTTTTCTTCCAGAGGATACCCTTAACTTACCAAAAATCCACAATAGGACTTTTTTCTGCTCTTTTTCTGAAGTTTTATTTTTTATTTTTATTTATTTTTGCCTTGTGGCTTACAGGATCTTAGTTCCCTGATCAGGAATTAAACCTGTGCCCTGGGCAGTGAATGCATGGAGCCCTAACCACTGGACCTCTAGGAAGTTCCTTTCTGAAATTTTAAAAGTTCATTTCTTTCTCACAAAGATGACAGATGTAATACAACTGTATTAAACTGCTTTTTTCAGGTGACTAGAGCATGACTGGCCTGAGCTGCTTCCCTGTTCTGCTTCTCACCTGGTGAAACCCGGTCACCGTCACCTAATGGGTGCATTACCTGTGGATCTCCATGAGCGCTAGCCTCTGCCAACCTCTCTGATGCTATTTCCCACAGCTCTCTTTTTATTTTTTTCACTCATGGCATCGGATCACATTTGCTTTCCAATTTGATGGCCAAGTAATCTAGCTCTTTGCTCCTTCACAGCCTGTAGTCTGTTCTCTCTGCTTGAATGTTTTTCTTCTTCCCACTTCTACCTTATCAACTGATTCTACGGCCTGATTCAACACTAAAATCTGATAGCAGTCCTCAGATAGAAGACATTTCCCTATTCATTACACTTAGAAAGTAGTACCATTGAAACCATACAATGTTCCTGCAGATGAGACCCAATTCTCTGTTTTGCTCAGTTATGTTGTATACCAAATAGCCTATTTCACAGTTACATGACTTTGGGGATTATTGTCATCAGCTCCATATTTTAATTAAACTTTTTTTTTTTTAATGAAAATCATCTCATTCATTTGCTGTTACCAAGATCAACGTCCAGTCATAGACTACATCTGATATATTAGCCTCCTGCAGTTGAAATAAGCATTTTAAGACCTTTCTCCTTAGAATTCTATGAAAAATTGAAGTATATATCTGTTAGTTTATTCCTCGATTTTAAATCCCCTAGCTTCTTTTCCTCTATTTCTTTTCTAAAACTTGATTCTGGAACTAGAAAAACAAAATGCAACTACCTGATAAATTTCTTCTCGTGGTGAGTTCACACAATAATTAACCTGGACAGGAGATATATAGCGACATCTAGAGAATATAACTCTTTCTATCAATCAGGAGAAATATAAATCCTTCATTATTTAAAGTTGTTTCTCTATTTTCTTAGCAGCCTGAAAACACTAATTTTAAATGCTAATAGGAATTACTAGAATGCTCCTAGATAGAGAATAGATTCCAAATTTAGTCTTAGCAGCTGTAGGCAGTCATCAAATTGAACTACCTGGAGAGATCTAGGAAGAGGGCAGATGCTGGTCAATTACTATAACCTAATTGTAGCAGGGCACATGGTTTAGATAGGATAATAAAATTTTTATTAGACTGGAAAAGAACTATTGTATGGAGGATTTCGAGCAGCTTCTGCTTACGAGGGAAGAAACCAAAATTTGCATTTGTGGAAGACTCCCTGTTCAGACAGAATCCTTATAGTAATGTAAGGAAGTATCCACTTATTATTGGGGGAATCTTCGTGTATAGTGAAGCGAAGCGAAAGTCGCTCAGTCATGTCCAACTCTTTGCAACCTCATAGACTGTACAATTCATGAAATTCTCCAGGCCAGAATACTGGAATTGGTAGCCTTTCCCTTCTCCAGGGGATCTCTCAACCCAGGGATCAAACCCAGGTCTCCCACATTGCAGGTGGATTCTTGGAGAAACCCAAATATAGATGCTTTAGAATGAGATTAATAATATGAACTGTAGAGCTTCCAAATCTGGACTGTAGCTTCTCATGGCCTTAAATTTTTTTTCTTGTTCTTGGTAAGTTCTGTGATTCTTATTCAAGATGATTACTCACTAGCTATCAGGAATAAGGATATTGAAAGAAGAATGTAAAAAGGAATTTACTTTTTTTGACCCTGAAGACTCTAATTGCAATGTTCTCATGGAAGGCTGAATAACCTAGATTTGTTAAAATGTACCATAGTGATTATTCTATCTAAGTCACTGGGAAATACCTCACAGAGGGGATCAGGTTTGAGTTTCTCCGAGAAATGATAAATGTTTTTATTGTCGATCATGCTCAGACAAGTTTAATTACGAAACAGAAAATAAAGTGAACATTGGACTAAGGAAAAGAATAAGTCCCTTTATCCATTGCTGGTTGGAGACAATTGAGCCTGCACTCTCAGGTGTAGAGATGTTAGAAGCTTTCCTGATTGTGGGGTGTGCTGACCTTTGGCTGAAAGCAAATCAAGGGCAGTAAAAGAGGTGAATTCCTAAAGGACTCCAAGGTCAGGGTCCCTCTCAGCTTGACTGAACTTTAGACAGGCTTCTCCCAGATTCTAGGTCCTTCCTCTCCATACTTGAGAGCATTTGCTTTAGAAAACATGTAATCGTATATTCTTTCTCTGTCTTTTTGAAATTTTAATATTTTAAAAGCCCAAGACCGTCTTTCTCAAAGACCTGGGAGCCATCCATTTGAATGGTAATCATCAAAGAAAATGTCGCCTCTTTCTTCCAGTTTGTGGGAGAGTAAGAGCTCAACTTCCACACAAGTCTTCCTGAAGTTTGTTTGTTTTACACTTCATTTATTTACTTATTTTTGGCTATAATGGGTCTTTGATGCTTTGCATGGGCTTTCTCTAGTTGCCGTGAGCAGGGGCTGCCCTTAGTTGCAGTGTATGGGCTTCTCATTGCAGAGCACAGGCGGCTTCTCTTGTTGCAGAGGACAGGCTTTAGGTTCCTGGGCTTCGTAGTTGCGGGTCGCAGGCCCTAGAGCCCGTGGGTTTCAGTAGGTTGCAACACACAGCCTCAATAGTGGAGGCTCTCAGACTCAGTAGTTGTGGTTGCACAGATTTAGTTGACCCATATCATTTGGAATCTTCCCGGACTTGGGATCTGCCGGGGGCCAGCGTGAGGAACTCCGCCCATGGCAAAGGTCATGAGGAAGGAGGCTTGGCATACTCAAAGGCATGATCAAGCCTCAGGAAACCCCCTGTTCCCAAGCATCTACCCTAAAACCGGAGTCTGTTTTATGCTCTCCCCCATAACTGTTTCTCTCGGAGAAGGAGTAAACGTGCAGCTCCAAGGCAATAAAAATTCCTGGGCATGACAAGAGTGTTTCAGCTTACAGACTCCTCTGAAGGTTATCTAGCCCGCCTGTATAGGTTCATCCGGCCACATGTGATTGTTTACAGCCTCCCAACCTGAGAGGCACAAGATGTTTTAGACTTACTAAAGGCAAATTCTTTTGGGGAGTTAGAAATTATTAGTATAGTGGGTTGGTTAGGAATTATATTGGTGAAGCGTTTTTCATTTGTTGTGTCAATAATTGCTGCTAATTCCCTGCCCTGGGTGGGACAAGGATGTTTTAGGTCAAACCTCTCTGCTGACAGACTAGCTTGTGTGACAGGATTATCCATACTCCTGCCACTACCCACATGATTGTTTACTACCTCTCAACCATAAACAGCACAGAGAGTTTTGGAGTATTTTGAAAGTCTTAATTAGCATAGGGCTTTTCTCATTGTTGAGTCAATGATTGCCACCAGGCCTCCATATCCTTAGGCACCTGGGAATATATTAATCAATGTATTTGGAATATAGAAAAGGAAATATAGTAGTTTTTAAGGTTAGCAATACTAGACTTTTTGAGTTAATAAATTTTCTCTTTTGTAATAGATCACTGTACTTTGTTATAAATTACTGTGTCCTTGCTATGTAAAAATATAACTTTATCACTATCTTAAGACTAAATACATCTTAAGGGGAACATTGGTGAAAGGATTTTCATTTGGTGGGCTGATGTTTGCTGCTAAATCTCCATATTCCCTGCCCTTATAATGAATATAACTAACATATAGGAGAAATAAGTATTAACCTTTAAGATTAATCATGTTAACCTTGGGTTAAATAAATTCCTTTCTTGATTGTAACTCACTACATCCTCACCCTATAGGAATGTAACTTTATTTGGAGGGTGGTGCCTGGTTTAAGAAAAAACACCCTTGGAAAAAATAAGTTTTTTGGTTATCAGAAAGAAAGGATCATAAAATGTCAGCAGGTCTCACTCATGGCCAGAAGATGATGTAATATCCCTAAGACCTTTTTTTTTATACATTTATGTGAAGCACCTGGTTTTGATAAAGGTCAGGACTGCTGACCCCCGCGTGACTCTCTATTCATCCCTATGTGTAACAAAAGGTATATAAGCAAACCCAAAAATAAAGGAATCGGATCAGTTTCCAGAAAGACTGATTCCATGTCACTTCTTTCTTGCTCCCATATCTCTGGCTGAATTCCCATCTAGATTCAGCCTCCTTTTCTCCACTAATTCTCCTACTACACTATCCATTTCTAATCTCTCTATATATCTGTAATTAAATATGTATTTTTCCAAGGACGCCGATGCTGTCCGCACCTTCGAATTCCCTGGATCTGCCCGGGGCTGGATCAAACCTGTGTCCCCTGGATTGGCAGGTGGATTCTTATCTCCTGTGCCACCAGGGAAGTCCCTTCCTCCAAGTTTTAAAACCACCTTCTGTCAAGAAGATAGGAGAAAGTTTGCTTTTCCTTTCAACAAGGCCACTAAGTAAACACAGATGGCCTATGACACACCTCTCCACCCTACCACAGCTCTAAAAACCTCTCCTGCCCTGTCATCTGTTTCTGTGGACTTGAGCTCAGATTGAGTTCTGATCTCTCTCCCCTACAGCAACTGCATTGATAAAGCCTTCCTTACCTATTGAGCTTTGTCCAGTGCAATTCTGCTTTGATCAAATTGATCCTTTTGAATGTTAGGATCATACTACCACACTACGTAGCAGTGTGTGCAATTCACTAGTAATGTTTAGTAGAGAGTGGATCTTATTTTACAGCAAAAGAATGGAGATGCGGCCATGTGCATTTAATCTGTGTTGTATCCAGGGTACTGCTGACACTAGCAGACTCAGAGCCATCATGTGCTTGGTTCTGTTAAAATATTAGGAACTTTTTATAAAAGGAACATTGGGCACTGTCAAACACATTCTTTCTATAGTTTTTCAAATAACTGCTTACTTAGCAAATATGAAATCATCATCCTCTCTCAAAATGTGTGGGCCTTGTATGAAAGTTTTTAGGCTAATGAAAATATTAGGTACTTGATAATATTGTCACATGGATGTTTATGTTCCTCAAACTCACTGAACTATACAATTAAAATAGATGAATTTTTATTGTATTAAATTGTACTTTCTTAGAAGGAAATCTCAACCCACTCCAGTATTCTTGCCTGGAGAATCCCATGGACAGAGGAGCCTGGTGGGCTACAGTCCACAGGGTTGCAAAGAGTCGGCCACGACTGAGCGACTTCACTTACACTCACTGAAGTATACAAATTTTAATAAAGTAGAAAATAGATTTTTTTTAACTAACGAAAATCTGTAAAAACAACAAAAGAAAATGTTTTGGCCTTTGTTGCATTTCTTTGGCCTCTCTTTCCTCAGCTATTTCATTGAAGCAATCAGAAAAAAATCAGTTGTCACTTTTTTGTGAAACTACTTTAGCAAGTAATAAGTTAATTTATAAGAACTAATTTCCAATTTTTTAATCTATTATAGTTCTGTGAAATATAAATTGCCATCAGAGAAGATTCTACTTAATTAATTTGAAAATATGCAGTTCTTATTTTTATTTGGTTCTTTGGTAAGATTATGCTGTTTCTAATATTCAGCAGCTTCTTTAGAAAAACTATGGTAAGTCTGCATCAATTTTTCAATGTCTTCTAGTTTCATATTTGGTAAATAACACAAATATTTGAAAAAGTAAGGATAGAAAAGGTGCTTACTCAGGTGCCCAAAGCACCTTTCCTTCAAAATTAATAAATATTATTCCCATTTTTCAAGGATGTTCTTCCAGTGTCCCAGTTTTATTAAACTACTTTGTCTGTTGTTATTTTTCATTTTCTTTCTTTGTAACCTTTCATTTTGTAACTGAGAGAAGTATGTTATGAAAGAAGTCCCTGTTTAAGAGCCTTAGTGGAATTTATGCATTTTGCTAATTTATCTGACATATGTCTAGGTAAATCATGACTAAAATTCTCTTACTTATGACCTTTAGTTTTGAATATGTAAGTAGTTAAAAGCATGATCTATTCAATTTTTAATTCCACAGACTACTGTTATAATAATGTCTATTTTAGAGACACATATCCTCTGAGTTTCAAAAAACTAAAATACAAAAATTGTAATTATTTGGAGGTTGAATCAAATTGCATCATTAAAAAATATTTGTATTTTAATAAAGAGCAAAAGAAGGCTGTGTTTGTTATTTTGTTTGCAAATATATTATAGTAGAAGATAACTGCATAGCAATTTGTTTTGGACAAAATATCTCACAATAGGATTTCAGGTGTGGAGTCTGAGGATTTAAGTCTCCTATACTAATATATGCATAACAAAACACATGTATTTGAGACCATAGCATAAGGTGCTAAATAAGATATTATAAGGTTCACAAAGGTAACCAGGATATTACAGGGAATATATCGCATGAAAAACTTTGACAAAATTTAAAAGAAGAAAAGACATAGGAAGAATAGACATGGCAAAGAGACACACATGTTCTGTGTGGGCACAAATGGTAGATGAAAAGAAATGAATGTGAGTTATAGGGAGGCAGATGGCAGCTTAATAGAAGAGGAAAATTCAACAGAGTTTTCCAAAGAGGGAAGCTGCCTCAGATGCTGATACATTTTCATAAACTTCTTAATGCTAAAGGTATTCAAGTAAAGTTTGTATTACTACTTATTGATGTTATACAGAAGATTCAAACATTGAATGCTGTCTAAAATAATGTTAAATGGACTCCCAGCATTTAACAACCTCTCAGGCAGGGTAGCCAAGCTCATTTGTTCAAGCGCTCTGAGACTATTTCCTACTGACCTGGAGACCATGATGAGAAGGACCTAAAGGCTCTGTGCTTCATCCAGGAAAGATGAAATGGACTCAGACATCTCAAATGGCAGCAGGTTTACAAGTCTCTGCTCTGAACTGCATAATTCTGTGTCTCTTGTGAAATCCCCCATGCTTTTTCTAATCAAGGAGCATCCTGCAAATGAACTGGTGCAGTAAACATAGCTTAGCAATGCTTAGATTCTTTTTTTTTTTTAATGTAACAGAATAGATGTCCATTCTCATATCAGCTGCTAATTGAACTTAGTTTGTCTAGAGATGACTATTGGTCATCTATAAGCCCTATAGATTTGAGTGTCAAGTTCACCCAAATAAGATACAACGGCTTCTGCTCTTTTCCTCAATCTTCTCTCTCCACTCCACTTTCTTCTCTTTCCACCATCCCATTATTCTTTTTTTTCTCCCAAACCAGTTCACTCTTCAAACCAAAACAAGAAAAATAAGAACATTATCTCATCTTCCACAGCATTCCATCTGCAGCTCATTTTCTTCTTCTTTCCTATGGATGGTGTCTTCAGATTTCCTTTTCATATAGTGGATCTAATTTCCTTCCTACCTTCCTTCCCTGAACGCTTAATACTTTTCAGGCACTTAAGGACACAAGGTGAAACAAAGTATGGCTTCCTTTCTCAAGGGGGTCACAGTATACCTTCCTTTCTCTATGCCCTTATATGAGCAAACACTTTTAAAAGACTAGAGTGGGAAAAAATAAGCCCACGGGCAGCAAGGTGTGGACTGACATTTTAGTGCAAAAAGCAGTGAGTCCCAGGGATGCCCCATAAAATAATCATTCTTCTTCAGGATATTCATCATTGTGTATTTCTTCAGAAAAGTAAGTTCCATGTTTAAAATGCATTTTGTGCCTAATTAAGTAAACCAACATGGGGTTATAACAGATAATGCACTTCCTGCCCTGTTCTTAACTTTTGGAAGAGAAGCACAGAGCTCTTCAAGATGACTTGCTTTCCTTAAAATCACTACTAAGGAAACTGAACTATTTCTACCCAGCACTAAAGAAATAATTAAGTTGCTAGATGCAGCCTTGAGCAAAAGGACAAGTGTTAAACTGCCCTGGTTCTCTGGCTATTTTCAGCACCACAGAGGAGAGCAGGGTAAATAAAAAAAAATCAGTAGGTGGTTAAAACTCATCAAGGAGAAACCTCCACTCTCACTAACTTTAATCTGTCTTTTTTTAAGTGGCAAAACACTTTGCCTCTTAAAAAACACATTCAATACTCACCAAGCTCCAATGTACTTCCTCTCCAATATTTCATGTCTTCATTGCCTTTCCTTCACTTCTATTAATATACTATCTAAATTCTTTATCTTCATCATCTCATTCTTTTATATAAGCTTTTGTAATACCAGCCAAGCTCTAGACCCAAAACTGTTGAAATGTTTCATTCTGAACACCAAGCCTTTCATGACAGGTTGGCGTATGAAGTTACATGTCAAAATCCCTTACAATATTTACACACTACAACCTCAACACAGCTAACATATATTGATTATTTTAATAACTATCTCCCACTGTGCTAGGCCAAGGCAATGCAACAGTGAGCAAAAACAGACACAGTGGACTTGCAAGCAATATGAGAAACACATATTAATCAAATAATTGCAAAAATAAAAATTAATTAAGAGATATTACTATGGGAGTTTCTAATGGGGAAATTGGACCTAGGCAATTTTTGTCTTGCCTAGGTCCAATTCTTGAGAGGGTGATGCTTGATCTAAGAGCTCAAGGGCATATGAGTTATTCAAGAGCAGGAGAGAAGGAAGGAATTTCCTGGCAGGAGGAGCCATCAGACTTCAATGCCTAAAGTCCCCAGCCCACTCAGAGTTCTGAAGCAGAAACTGCTTGTTAGAGAAGTTTTTCACTGGAAGAAATGATGAAGCTGTTACCACCTCCTTGCTTATCATTAGCAAGGAGCTGTCCCCCGCCTCTCCCAAAAAGTGTGATCATGGTCCAAACGCTGAAGGAGACCTTAAAATTGTGAGCCGCTGGAGGTTCTCATATAACTATGTTCCTGGTAGGGAGACAAGGAGTCCTTTCCTCAAGATGGATTTGAACAGTGCTTCTCCATGTTGTTCAAAAAAAAAAAAAAAAAATCAACTGTGTAAATTTTAAAGATCTTATTAGCTCCATTCAATGATTTGCAAATTGAGCAGCATCCAACCTGGCAGATACTGTTATTGAACCAGATCCATTTGCCCAATGCATAGCAAGGCAAGTGCTGAGACGCAGAGGTTTACAGCCAAGAAAGAGTTTATTCACAAGGCAGCCAAGTGAAGATATAGGAGGAGTCTCAGAACTCTGTCTTCCTTTATGTGATGACTTTCAGATCCTTCAGATAGACATTCCTACTTGCAAAACTCGCAATGGAAACAAAGCAGGACCCTTCACGGCCTTCCTGGGGAAAAGCCTCTATGTCCCTTAACTCTTGTTTATAGAAAAGCTTTTGCCTCCTAGGCCTTCCTCTAGTTCCAAATAATGAAGTCAATCAGAGAAGCAAGAGAATATAGGGGGGAAAAAAAAAGAAAGCAGTCAAGCAAGACAAAACAATAATAGCTTAGCCATAAAACAAACTCAAGGACCTTTAGTTCCTTTTCAAGGGCTATAGATAATATCCTGAGTCATATCTTTGAGTGGTTTTGCAGATACTAAAAAACCCTACCAGGTGGAGAAGTTAACTGCCTGTGACCACCAGCATAAAGACGCCAGACCAGTTGGAACCAGAACGTTGATGATTGAAATTCCCAAAACATCATCCAGTTACCTCACCATCAACCAGTCAGAAAACTGTGCATAAGCTGATCATGCAGCATGTTTAACTCTCTTCCTCTGTCTTTAAAAATCCCTTCCTGAAAGCCATTGAGGAATTCAGGTCTTTTGAGCATGAAAGGCCCATTCTCGCTGCTTGGCGCCCTGCAATAAATGCAGTGCTTTCCTTCACCACAATCTGGATCAGTAGATTGGCATTGCTGAACATCTGGTAAATGAACCCAAAGCTGGGTCAGTAGCACAGCAGGATCTTTTTTAAAAAATGTGCACACATCTCAAAGGTGCAGAGAAGCAATTTACAGGTTTACCAAAAAAAAAAAAACAAAAAATGTTCTGAGAAAAAGGAAGAAGGAAAATCTCTTCCCTTATACATACCAGGAATTAAGTCCCTTACTTTTAATAATTATATGTCCTGACACTTGATTGGAGGGAATGAAGGAGGCAAGGGTTTCAAGGGAAAGCACAGACCAAAGAATCCCGTTGACATAACCCGTGAACTGTTGCTATGAGGACGAGGCCAATGCAGCAGTCGGTGACCCAGTCTGGATACTGCAAACTTGACGAATGAAAAACAATAATCATTTTCTTTTGAAATCACAGAAATAAATAATTCTGTTACTCTAAAGACACAAAATAAATTGATATGAGGAATCAATCAAATTTAGTATGAGCATTTATAAAAGTCAAGTCTACAAATAGAAATAAATTGTGTAACTATTGTCATCATCTTTCTTCATCTTATCTGAGTGTATGTTGCTGAAAACAGAAGTTGGCATGTGAGACTCAATGTTATTGACATGTTTAAAAGAAATCGACTAGTTCAGTTTCCAATGTTTAAATTCTTAGGAGATTTGACTTTATAAAATATTAGTGCTTATTAATTATATGATCAGTATTAAATATTTAGAGGAATGAGTTATATATTTTAAAGTTAAATGCATTGACTATCAAAGCGAATGCAAAAATTCAGAAGTCCTTTGGATATTTAAGATTTCAGCAATGCAGTTAAGCCAAAACTGGCACTCCCACCTGCTGAGGGGGTCAATTCTAAGACCTCAGTGCCTTCTTTGAGGACTGAAAGAAGTTACTTGTATTTCTCCAAGTACTAGCAGTATCCAAGCCACCTAACACAGCACCTGGCACAAAGCAACTGCTCAGTTAAAGTTGGCAGAATGGCTTGTTTTACTTCAGGTGTATTATGTAGCTGAGCTCCTATTCTGAACCAGAACTTAGGAATACAGTAGCTAGGAAAGGTCCCATCACTAAGAATGGACATGTCATGACTAGACCACATTTGTGGTCTCCTATGTGTTGGTGAGAGCAACAGTTGCTTTTGTGAAAAAAATGTAAAAGAAGAAACACTTAGTTTGACTCTTTCTGTTCAGGTCCCAGGAGCTTCAGGATCTGGAGTCCCCCACCAGGGTGGAGAGGTAAGACCCAGCCCAGTGAGCCCCTAGCTCTAATTCTCCACTCTCATCCTCCAGGTGTAGACATGGCCAAGTCCAAGAACCACACACACGCAACCAGTCCTGAAAATGACACAGAAACAGCATCAAAAAATCCCAATCGGGATTTCCCTTGTGGTCCAGTGGCTAAGGCTCCACACTCCCAGTGCAAGGGGCCAGGGTTCGATCCCTGGCCAGGGAGCTAGATCCTGCATGCCATAACTAAAGATCCCACATGACGCAACAAAGACTAAATGTCCTGCTTGCCACAACTAAGACCTGGCACAGCCAAATAAATAAATAAAAATTTAAAAAAGTTATGACCCTGATCGTGATGATATGAGTCTTTTAAGGGGATGGACTTTAAGTTCTCAAGGAACGTGCTTTACCGAGAAGCACAAGAAGGGCCTGAAGAAGACACAGGCCAATAACGCCAAGGCCATGAATGCACATGTTGAGGCTGTCAAGGCTCTCGTGAAGCCTAAGGAAGTCAAGCCCAAGATCCCAAAGGGTGGCAGCCACAAGCTAAGTTAACTTGCCTACACTGCTTACCCTAAGCACAGAAAATCCGCTCATGCCTGCATCACCAAGGGTCTCAGGCTCTGCTAGCCAAAATCCCAGGCCAAGACTGAAACCAAAGCCAAGGTCACAACTGCAGGTGCAGCTGCAACTCCAACTCCAGCTCAGGCTCAGGCTCTCAAAGTTGCCCAAGCACCCACAAAGCCTCCAGAGTACAAGCCTTCATCTGCCAATGTGAGGACAGAAGAGTGGTGTGACCCCTGGGCTGCTGTCTGCAGGGGACTGTTGTCCTCCTGTGCTATTTGACAAATAAACCTGAGGCAGGATCTGTCAATCAAAAAGAAAAAAAACAAAGGTTGATTCTGATATTGTCCAGCTGAACTGCAGTTCTGTGTATTGTCAACCTGATATGAGAATAATATACCTTCAGCAGGAACCACCTATGCTGGTAATTGGCAGTAAGCTCATCCTATGGACTTCCCTGGTGGCTCAGACAGTAAAGAATCTGCCTGCAAAGCAGGAGACCTCAGTTCAATTCCTGGGTCAAAAGGATCCTCTGGAGAAGGGAATGGCAACCCACTCCAGTATTCTTGCCTGGAGAATACCATGGACAGAGGAGCCTGGCCGGCTACAGTCCATGGAGTCTCAGAGTTGGACACGACTGAAGGACTAATACACATACATAAGCCCATTATATAGTTGTGCATAAGCATGGGCAATTCCAAGAAATGTATGCTAAACAAACTGCAGACACACAGAGCATGAACCCTGTGCTAAATTAGGCTGGAGATAAGAATAAAAGCATCCAGAGAAAAAGCGTAAAAAAGGGAGTTTAAACCCGAGCCAAGTAAGCAGCATAAGACTGTATCTTTATAACTTTGACTATCAACAGTTTGCTTCTTGATGCCCTCATGCTGGTCTAAAAATTAGATGTGACCCGGAAAAGATCCCTAATGCCTCATGGAGGAGACAAAAAGAAAACTATTGTAAATTTGTGCACATCTTAAATTTTAAATCGAAAGCGTTACCTGTTTTACACTTGGAGTTGTTCTAGGGGCAGAATCTTAAAAGCAAAGTGTTCTGAAGCCTTCAAACTCTTTTCCCTCTATATTTGTATTCCCTGGCAAGGGCCAGCAAAAATTTACATGAAACAAATCCAGTGGAACCAGGAGGAGAAGCTTTCTGTCTCCTGGCAGCCCTAAGAGTGTCAGGAGATAATTTCCAGCTTATTTACCTTGCATTATGAGACAGTTACAGATGTATTACAGCTCTCTTCAATCACTTAGTTACGAGCATATTAACTTTCCTAGCAGCTGGAGTAATAGCTCACTATTTGAGAAAGAGATGAGACGTGTTAGTGATTAAGTGACTTAATAAACAATCTGTCACTTTTCAAGTTTCATAAACCTGAGCACATTTATGAAGGACAAGGAGGTAGGCTCCTTTGTGTGTTTGATATAAAGCTTATGAGAGGTGAGGGAAGGATAATTTCAGGGTCTCCTAGATTCCCTTTCTCATTTGAATGTATTCTCCGACAAAGCAGATAAAAATGAAATATATTTAGAAAATAGTTTCCATATTTGTTATTGAGCAAATAAGGAAAATAAGAAATTCTATATATGCTTATATTCGTATCACACACATACATCACTGGTGTTAGGGGTGAGGCAATAATCATTTTTAGCTAAGAAGAATCTGCCTGCTCTAGACTGCTCATTCCAGCTCTGCCGTTTTATTTGCTGCCTGTGTGACCCTAGGCAGGTTACATATATCAGTTCTGTAATTCTGTCTCCTTCTCCATATAATGAGGGTAACTTTCCCCTTATGGTTGTTAGAAAGATTAAAAGAATTTTAAAAAACACTTAGAACACTGTCTGGCAAATAAGAAAGCATGCAATAAGTGATGACAATTTTTATTTATCAAAAGTAGCCCCCAAATTAACTTTGTCAGGCAAGTCAGACTTTAAGTAAATTTACCATCAATTGATGTCCATGGGAGAATAGAGGGTATTTATTTGCAATGGCCTTGATGCTATGTTGCTATCTGTCTTCAGTGAGATGAATTGGGGCTGGATCTGCTTTTTTTTTTTAATAACAAATTAGCATGGGATCTCCAGAATCTTTCTCTGCATTCTTCCCCCATGAGAGTCTAATGGCGTGAAGTCAGGAGAAAACATAATTTTCCACTTTTTCATACTCTAGGTAAGCCAGAGTTCCTTGCAGATCTCATAACTTGCCTGTGGCATCTTTAACAGTAAAACAGAGGGGAAAAAAATCTTATTTCATGAGTAGGATGTCACTGTTTCTTTCTTCCACAACTGAACTCTGCTAGTTAAAACAGAAGAGCTGGAAGAATGAGTCCTTGAATTACACACTACTCTGTGCTTGAAGGACATTTTCCAACAAGCAGCAGCAGGATAGTAATTTTAAATCTGGCTTTATTTTTGTGTATGGTGTTAGAAAGTGATCTAGTTTCATTCTTTTACAAGTGGTTGACCAATTTTCCCAGCACCACTTGTTAAAGAGATTGTTTTTAATCCATTGTATACTCTTGCCTCCTTTGTCGAAGATAAGGTGTCCATAGGTGTGTGGATTTATCTCTGGGCTTTCTATTTTGTTCCATCTAAATGTAAGACCAGAAACTATAAAACTCCTAGAGGAGAACATAGGCAAAACACTCTCTGACATAAATCACAGCAGGATCCTCTATGACCCACCTCCCAGAATATTGGAAATAAAAGCAAAAATAAACAAATGGGACCTAATTAAAATTAAGAGCTTCAGCACAACAAAGGAAACTATAAGCAAGGTGAAAAGACAGCCTTCGGAATGGGAGAAAATAATAGCAAATGAAGCAACTGACAAACAACTAATCTCAAAAATATACAAGCAACTCCTGCAGCTCAATACCAGAAAAATAAATGACCCAATCAAAAAATGGACCAAAGAACTAAATAGACATTTCTCCAAAGAAGACATACAAATGGCTAACAAACACATGAAAAGATGCTCAACATCACTCATTATCAGAGAAATGCAAATCAAGACCACAATGAGGTAATATTTCACACCAGTCAGAATGGCTGCAATCCAAAAGTCTACAAGCAATAAATGCTGGAGAGGGTGTGGAGAAAAGGGAACCCTCTTACACTGTTGGTGGGAATGCAAACTAGTACAGCCACTATGGAGAACAGTGTGGAGATTCCTTAAAAAACTGGAAATAGAACTGCCTTATGACCCAGCAATCCCACTGCTGGGCATACACACCGAGGAAACCAGAATTGAAAGAGACACATGTACCCCAATGTTCATCGCAGCACTGTTTATAATCGTCAGGACATAGAAGCAACCCAGATGTCCGTCAGCAGATGAATGGAAAAGAAAGCTGTGGTACATATACACAATGGAGTATTACTCAGCCATTAAAAAGAATACATTTGAATCAGTTCTGATGAGGTGGATGAAACTGGAGCTGATTATACAGAATGAAGTAAGCCAGAAAGAAAAACACCAATACAGTATACTAACGCATATATATGGAATTTAGAAAGTTGGTAATGATAACCCTGTATGTGAGACAGCAAAAGAGACACAGGTGTATAGAACAAACTTTTGGACTCTGTGGGAGAGGGAGAGGGTGGGATGATTTGGGAGAATGGCATTGAAACATATATAATATCATATAAGAAACAAATTGCCAGTCTAGGTTCGATGCAGGATACAGGATGCTTGGGGCTGGTGCACTGGGATGACCCAGATGGATGGTATGGGGAGGGAGGTGAGAGGGGGGTTCAGGATTGGGAAAACGTGTACACTCGTGGTGGATTCATGTTGATATATGGCAAAACCAATACAATATTGTAAAGTAAAAAATAAATACATTTTTTAAAAAATTAAAAATAAATCTGGCTTTAGCAAACATATCACAAAATCTCAAGTCTAAACTAAGCTGATTGTTAATCTTAATAAGAAAAAATACCATAGCATTAATCATATACATTATTTCCTGAGAAATTTGCAACTGAGTTCCAGAAGCTCTGCTGGATTTCCTTATACGGCTCTGATTTTTCTCCCAGTGTGTGGTCAGTGCATTGCTTGAGGCATAAGATTCCTCACTATGTTCATTGCAGAGCCTGTGACATGCATGTCAATAAAGAAAAAGGGATCCAAATAACATTGCAAGTGTCATGCTGCACAAAATCTTGAGAGTGTGATTGTAAGAGAAGCTGCTCAACTTCAAACCATCATTTTTTTGCATTTACCTACATTTGACAGAATTCCTGATAAATCTCTCTTACACATCTCTATGGATTGCTTAGTTGTTATTTTTAAAGATCCAGCTTATTTTATGAGACACAAATGTCAGATTCCCTTGGTGCCAGCAGTCTCCTGGATACTAGCTCACTTGCACAGCTGCCGTACTAAATGGAGTTTTGGGGTCTTTCAGTTCCTTGCCTGAGGCCAACCAGTCACTTGCCCTGAGAATGCCACGCTCTCAACCCTTGATTGTGCACAGCCAAGCCAATCTGCTGCCCGGTCAGAGTTTCTGCCTTCTTCTACATCTAAATTTAGATGAAGCATCATATCATAGGAGAGGATAGTAAGAGCCAAATGATGCCCCTCAGAATATGCAATAGTTGACTCCCACCAGGAGTAAATTTTTACTTATGGAAAGCAAAAACTTAGAGCATGTGTCCTCGGTCACGTCCAGCTCTCTGCGACAGTAGCCCACCAGGCTCCTCTGTCCATGGGATCCTTCAGGCAAGA
The DNA here is from genome assembly GCF_014754425.2 of Oryx dammah. NCBI lineage: Eukaryota > Metazoa > Chordata > Mammalia > Artiodactyla > Bovidae > Oryx > Oryx dammah. The sequence continues at coordinate 29,043,852 of NW_024070195.1, read as the reverse complement.
AAACTGGTATCAGCTGCCATGCCTTCCTCGAGAGGATCTTCCCAACCCAGGGATCGAACCTGCACTTTCTGCATTTCAGGCAAACTCTTTACAGCTGAGACACTGGGGAAGCTCAAAAATGAGAGAGCTACATAAATAAGTTCCTGCTCCTTCCTCCTTCCTTTCGATACCCAGAGTCACAATCTGTTACTCATTGTCACCCTTCAGAGCTGTCCCTGTGGCCAGCAATGTCCTTGCTAAGCTGGTACGCCTAGGTGTAGCCTGCCATGAAGTGGTCCCCAGCCTGGCCATGCGTTCCTGCTGGTTCACCCCTACGATTGCCTCACTTCGCTCTCCTCACTCATGCTATGCTGGACTGGGTTTCACCTTCAAAACTGCTGTGTTATCACTTTTATCTTTGCCCCAGGCTCTCCTTTCTAGAGAAAGTGGGCATTGACAGTTTCATTTTTCTTGTATTTTGAGATAATGAGACATCTTATCACTTTATATTTTTTGTCTTCCTGAATAGAATTGTGACTTTAGGGGATTAAGAACACTAGTACAGTAAATTAAAGTGAGCTAAAATATTGCTATGAGCAATAAGAACAAATACCAGGGGCTGGGGAAAAAAAAACATAATTAAATGTCTACTTTCACCTTGTTGGGAGACCAAGATAATTCAGAGCAGAGCAATGCATGTATTTATAAATGTCTTTAGGAAGAAAGAAAAATAAAATTGTTTAACAAGACTCACACCTTTGACTTTTCAAGAAACATGGGAAGAGGCCAGCACCTGGAGGTTAGAGGAAGGATGGTTATGGAAGCACAGATGCTCACTCGTAGCACACAAAGTACACTCAGCAAAGGCACGAATAAAAGGCTACTCTAGACAACAGTAAATAATTATTTACAAAAGACAATAAATACAATTTTCTGACTCTACAGCAAACTGGGTCATAAACCTGCTGAAGTTTGTTAGCTTGTTTTTGTTCGCCTCTGGTTTATTTCTTGAGAAAGGAATGTAATCTAGTTTGCAACCCTCCACCTCCTCCAAGTCCACTCCTTGAAAAAAATCATGAGATTCACTGCATGGTCTTTTAGTTCCCACCGTTCAGCCCAACAGAGGGAACCAATAAGATGGTAGCCCAACAACTACCTTTAAAATGTTCTCAAACACAGGACTTTTTTTTCCAGGTGATTCTCTATTTTGATCTTTCGGATTAAATGTTAGTCACTCAGTCATGCATGACTCTTTGCAACCCTATGGACTGTAGCCCACCAGGCTCCTCTGTCCATGGGATTAGGAAGCCATTCCCTTCTCCAGAGGATCTTGCTGACCCAGGGATCAAACCTGGGTATCCCGCATTGCAGGAAGATTAGTATTTACAACATTCTTCAGCCATAACAGTATAATACATGATATTACAGGATACATTACAAACACATTCATGCAATTTCCCCAGAATTTTTATAATGCAAACAGAGGTAAATTTAACAATTTTTTACCAGTCTTTCACCCTGGATTACATAATTTTAAAGTGTTTAAGAGTATATACTAACACATATATATGGAATTTAGAAAGATGGTAACGATAACCCTGTATGCAAGACAGCAAAAGAGACACAGATGTACAGAACAGACTCTTTGACTCTGTCGGAGAGGGAGAGGGCAGGATGATTTGGGAAAATGGCATTGAAACATGTATAATATCATATAAGAAACAAATCGCCAGTCTAGGTTCAATGCAAGATACAGGATGCTTGGGGTTGATGCACTGGGATAACCCAGAGGGATGGTATGGGGAGGGAGCTGGGAGGGGGATTCAGGAGTGGGAACTTATGTACACCCGTGGTGGATTCATGTTGATGTATGGCAAAACCAATACAGTATTGTAAAGTTAAAAAAAAAAAAGAGAGAGAGAGAGAGTATAAAACATTAGATAGAAGGTGCATAAATACAAGATTTAAAATGAAATAACTAAATATAGCTTGACTATCAACTTTCTTAACTGAATACAAACTATAATGAACTTCACAGAACAGCAAGAGGAAAACCCTCTTGGGTTTTCAGGTTCACTGTTGTTCCTTATTTATTTCATAGGTGATGACTCTACTGAATGGGATGCAGCAGGGCAGAATATGCTACCCTCAAATATGTCACTTTGGCATAAGGATTATTTTGAGCTAAAGGAACAAAGCTAGCGGAGGTATGGAATTCCAGTTGAGCTGTTTCAAATCCTAAATGATGAGGCTGTGGAAGTGCTGCACTCAATATGCCAACAAACTTGGAAAACTCAGCAGTGGCCACAGGACTGGAAAAGGTCAGTTTTCATTCCAATCCCAAAGAAGGGCAATGCCAAAGAATGCTCAAACTACCGCACAATTGCACTCATCTCACACGCTAGCAAAGTAATGCTCAAAATTCTCCAAGGCAGGCTTCAATAGTACGTGAACCGTGAACTTCCAGATGTTCAAGCTGGATTTAGAAGAGGCAGAGGAACCAGAGATCAAATTACCAACATCTATTGGATCATGGAAAAGGCAAGAGAGTTCCAGAAAAACATCCACATCTGCTTTATTGACTATGCCAAAGCCTTTGACTGTGAGGATCACAACAAACTGGAAAATTCTTCAAGAGATGGGAATATCACACCACCTTACCTGCCTCCTGAGAAATCTGCATTCAGGTTAGGAAGCAACAGTTAGAATGGGACATGGAACAACAGACTGGTTCCAAATAGGGAAAGGAGTATGTCAAGGCTGTATATTGTCACCCTGCTTATTTAACTTATATGCAGAGTACATCATGAGAAATGCTGGGCTGGAAGAAGCACAAGCTGGAATCAAGATTGCCAGGAAAAATATGAATAACCTCAGACATGCAGATGACACGACCCTTATGGCAGAAAGTAAAGAAGAACTTACAGCCTCTTGATGAAAGTGAAAGAGGAGAGTGAAAAAGTTGGCTTAAAGCTCAACATTCAGAAAACTAAGATCATGGCATCTGGTCCCATCACTTCAAGGCAAATAGATGGGAAAGCAATGGAAACAGTGACAGATTTTATTTGGGTGGGGAGGGGCTCCAAAATCACTGCAGATGGTGATTGCAGCCATGAAATTAAAAGACACTTGGTCCTTGGAAGAAAAGTTATGACCAACCTAGACAGCATATTAAAAAGCAGAGGCATTACTTTGCCAACAAAGGTCCATCAGGTCAAAGCTATGGTTTCTCCAGTAGTCATGTATGGATGTTAGAATTGGACTGTAAAGAAAGCTGAGTGCTGAAGAATTGATGCTTTTGAACTGCGGTGTTGGAGAAGATTCTTGAGAGTCCCTTGGACTGCAAGGAGATCCAACCAGTCCATTGTAAATGAAATCAATCCTGAATATTCATTGGAAGGACTGATGCTGAAGCTGAAACTCTAATACTTTAGCCATCTGATGCACAGAACTCACTTATTGGAAAAGACCCTGATGCTGGGAAAGTTTGAAGGCAGGAGGAGAAGGGGACGACAGAGGATTAGATGGTTGGAGGGTATCATGGACTCAGTGGACATAAGTTTGAGCAAGTTCTGGGAGTTGGTGATAGACAGGGAGGCCTGGCATGCTGCATTTCATGGGGTCGCAAAGAGTCAGACACAACTGAGCAACTGAACTGAACTGAACTGAAAGGCACTTTAAAAAATAGCAGATAAGAGAAGGCCATTCTAATCTCTCCTCTTCTTTCTAAAAACAGGAGATAAAACACATCTGTGAAAGATGCCTTGTCTGTTCCAAGAACCGACTCATTGAAAAAGACCCTGAGGCTTGGAAAGATTCAAGGCGAGAGAAGGGGACGACAGAGGATGAGATGGCTGGATGGCATCACTGACCCTATGGACATGAGTTTGAGTAAGCTCTGGGAGTTGGTGATGGACAGGGAAGCCTGGTATGCTGCAGTCCATGGGGTCACAAAGAGTCAGACATGACTGAACAACTGAACTAAACTGAACTGTACCAAGAGAACATTCTTCCATGGGAGTCAAAGCCAAGAGAATTCTGTACAAACAGACCTACTTAAAAGAATTTTCATCTTCCTTTAGCTTCTCCTTAAATTTTAATTACTTTTCCATAATTGTCTGTCTTTGTTCAACCTAGTAAAAAGAATATTTAGGTTTCATCATTTCTTTGGGTTCTTTTTGCCTTAAGAAATCTCCTGCATCACATAAACCACATACATTTGTTAGCTTTTCTCATGTTAATCTGTCTTATGTCAGTTTAATTTTCAGGTCCAGGGGGAAAAAAAAAAAAACACCTGATGACAGTAGAGGTAAAAATTTGTCTCGCTTACAAATTCCATCTCCCTTCTCCTTCACCTCTGCAGCACAATCTGACTCCGGCTCACCTACTGCTTGGAGCAGAATGAGTGACAACAGCTGCTCCTGTGAGCAACCAGCGTCCCCAGCAGCTGATCCACACAGAAGAGACGCTAATCAGTTGACATGGCATACGGCAATCAACTAAACATTCTTTTCCAATTCTGCATAGGCTGTTTAGCACTAAATATTATTTCACGGTTCCAGACTGACTAGGGGAACAACAGTGATAGAAACAGGAATCAGCGGCTTATGTTTTCCCATCCAAGTGAAAAATGTTTATGGTCACCCTCAATGATAACTACTTAATCTTTATCCTACTGCAGCATTTGACACTCCTGCCTTTAAAAATTTTTATCTCTACTCCATTAAAAAAAAAAAGTCACTCTCCTGAGCTCTCCATAGCATATAAATGATCATAATTTATTTGCCACTAAAGCTAGAAAATGTTAATGTCCTCTTAGACTCTCTCATTTCCTCTGCCCTCTTTTTTCACTGCTGCTGGCCTATTCCACACCCCATAATTTCTCACCAGGACAATGGCTTCTAACACTTATTCCTGCTTCTGGTCTCCCTCAAACCCAGTGTATCCCAGTGTATCAGAATATTTTTATCATCCATTCCTTAACATCCATCACACCTGCTCGGAAGTCACCTAGAGGTCCTCGTTGCCAGTCCCATCGGCTCTTTAGTTATTGTTCGAGACACATCCATGTCACAGGACCATGGCTGATGCAATTTCTCCTACCTAAAATCCTGCCCCTCTGATCTGATCAAATCTGTGTCACCACTTAAGCCCTGATTCAAATGTGTTCTTTTCATTGAAACTTTCCAAGGCTTTCTGGCTCAGGCATGATTCACCACTGCTTTTTCTATATTCCTATAGTAAATCATCAAACCTTTTATAGATTTTAAGAAATACATATTACTAATGACTGCATTTCAGTCTTTCTTCAGTTCCTCATCAGGTTAAGTTATAGCAATTATAACCCTTCCTGAACTCTGTCACTGGCCTATGTGTATATATGTGTATATATATATATAATTTTCCTTTCTCCTTGAGACAAAAAGCAGAATTGTCACCATCTTCCTATCCTCAGTGTCTCCCATTGGTGTCTTGCTCATAGAAAGCCCTGATAATATATTTTCTCAATAAGTTATATTATACAACAATTCAAATTAGGTAATTTGGGCTTTTGGATAAGCACCTCACTTTTTTTCATAATCCCTCTTGGTCGCTTAATTGTAATGTCTCATACTACTCACACTTGGAAACAGACCCTAACTTTTAGAGACACAGGATCATCAACTGAATTTGATGAATACTGAGGAATAATACTAATTTAATTAATCATATAATTCTTTGTCTCTTAATTTGAAAATTAGCTAAAATGCTTATTTTCGTTGTATTTTTTATTTGATGGAGAAGAGTAAAATTAAAAATGCACAGTTAAAATATTACCTATTTGTTTACTTACTTAATTTTATTAATTTCCTTCAGTGTGCCAGATATGGCACCATGTTTCTTGTGGTAAGGGTTAAAGCATGCAAAGTCCAATAAGACGCCACCACTGCCTCCAAGATATTTGCAGGCTGGCACAGTCCCGCATGGACTTCCCTGGTGGCTTAAAGAATCCACCTGCCAATGCAGGAGACACAGGTTTGACCCCTGGGTACAGAAGATCTCCTGGAGTAGGAAATGGCAACCCACTCCAGTTATCTTGCCTGGGAAATCCCATGGACAGAGGAGCCTGGTGGGCTATACTCCCTAGGGTCACAAAAGAGTTGGAGGCAACTTAGTGACTAAATAACAACAGTCCCAGACATATTAACAACTCAAATCCAAAGCCAAGGAGTCGAATGATAAATAGGGACATGAGCAGTGATGGGAAAGGACAAAATGGGAGAAATTAGTTCAAGGTGAAAGACCAGAATGTATTTTTGGAGGAGGTGACCATTTAGAGGATATTTTACCAAATCAGGCCCTGATGGTTGATCTATTTGTAGTAAGGATAAGCTTACTTTGGATTCTATCATTGGATATGTGTTCTTTTTTCCCACCTCAAACAGTAATTTTGTTTCCCGCTGTTTCATCCATTCCATCATTTCACAAAATAATAGAAACATGTGTATCAGTTTTACTTGTTATTCACTGTTTAATTATTGTGAAGACAGTTATCTGAGAAGTTAGACATTATTAAGCATGACTTAACAGGAAGGGTAGATCTTTCATCAAGTTAATTCCCTCCACAATGCTATTATACCTAGCATTTCTGAACTCAGGATCATTTGCAACAGCTGTTTGGAGAAAAATCTCAAAGAAAAGCTTCAGACTGCACTGACCATGTTTTGTGAACAAATGTCAGCTTTTCTTATGAATTGCCCAAATGCTAACACTTTTTTAATTGTTCTGAGATTGTTAAATTCACTATAAGAAAATAGTATAGTGTATCACTCTAGATGTAAAAATTCAGTTCAGTTCAGTTCAGTTGCTCAGTCGTGTCCGACTCTTTGTGACCCCATGAATCGCACCATGCCAGGCCTCCCTGTCCATCACCAACTCCCGGAGTTCACTCAGACTCGCATCCATCAAGTCAGTGATGCCATCCAGCCATCTCATCCTCTGTCATCCCCTTCTCTTCCTGCCCCTAATCCCTCGCAGCATCAGGGTCTTTTCCAATGAGTCAACTCTTCGCATGAGGTGGCCAAAGTATTGGAGTTTCAGCTTCAGCATCAGTCCTTCCAATGAACACCCATGTAAAAATTAGATGTACATAAATGACCATTCATTTATTGATTGGACTATTACTGGACTCACCACTATTGTAGACTACCTAAAATTGCTATCTTTAAAGAAAAAAAAGGATAGATGTTTTGGGGACCTTCCTAACAGTCCAGTGGCTAAGACTTCATGCTCCCAATGCAAAAGACAGGGTCCGATCCCTGAGTTCGCATGCCACAGCTAAAAAGATTCCACATGCTGCAACTGATTGGTGCAGTCAAATATATAAAATAAATATTTTTTAGAATGAGGACATAAAAGATTTTTAAAAACGTATTTAGAAATGGATTTCTCTAATACTGATTTCTAAAACAAAGTAATCACATTACTGAGTGTTTTTATGTTATCAGCAAAAGAATACTAGATGTTTTAAAATGTCTCAAATTACTTACAACTTCTTCCCTGCATCCCTAACAACCTCCCAATTCCCAGAATAAAATTTATAATATTTTCTGCTATAATCAACAGACAGAGGGAATCTTGTTTATATTAAATTTATTCTTAGAGTAAATAAAAATCTAGAAATTGATCAATGCTTAAAGTTGAAAAATTAAAAAAGCAACTTAGTACAAACTGGAGAGAGCAATTATTGTGATGGAAGAGGCAGAGAATTGAAAAATACGTTGTGCTCTCTAAATGTACTCAATCATAAATTTTATGACTAAACTTTCAAAATTTTAAATATATTCGATGTATCATTAATGTATTTATGCCAAGGGAAGATAAACAATTAAAAAAACTTCCTAGACCACACTCCCCAGGCAATATAAACTACATATCACTATTACTAAATTAAGCATTTGCTTCTCACTATAGGCAGTGTTGATTAACAGAAGTGTTATTGGAATCTCACTTAACAACTCTGTCACTGGGTAAAATCTGTTAAGTGTCTGCCTCAGTTTTCTTAAACATATATCATATATACAGTACTGCCAAAAAGCTTCAAGGAATAAATACGGTGTACAGGTTTTTTTAGGAAAAAAAGCTATGATTCCTTATACTAGTGATCATGCCATTTTATAACTGTACTCTATATAACATTTTACAATAACACTGTGATATCACTCCTATGGAGAAAGCTTCTTGGTAGCTTCTACATGGAATTCAGAAAAGGAAAAACTAGAAAATCAGTCTGTGATAGTTTTAACCTCAAAAGGGAAAGAAAATATAATCAAGTTTGTATCCTGATGCTGACACCTTTATGCCATCTATCCTAGATCACATTTTTCTAGGATAGTGGTAATATTAAGACTTCAAAAAAGTCACAGCAAAAATGATAAACACAGAGGGAGAAAGATAAGAATACAACCCAGTAGGTATGACCTTTTATACTCCTCCAGCTGTAAGAAGATTCCAGAGACAAAGAGCTCATTATCTGTAAATCATTATTCTTATTATAATCCATATTTATAAGGCTGTGAGATTTTGCAAATGATCTGAATTGAGGTCATTAGTTACCATTTTTTAAATTAAATTTGAAGATGAATTAGGATAGCCAAAATTCCTGAGCTATCCTAAAGTTAAACAAAGGAAAATAAATTTTAAATGATTCAATCTCCTCGTCAAATCATTTGTCTTAATCCTTGAGAGGAACCATGACCTAGAAAAGCAGAATCAACTTGTGACATTAGTTGAAAGGACAGAGGAGTACCCTGCTTAAGTCTTAATAATTTTTTCATATTAATTTTAAGTCAACATCTTGAGATATTCTAGAATACAGCTAATGCACAAAATTATCTGAATATAATTTTTCTCTTATTGCAGATGAAAAGAACTGTTGGGAGGGTAGATGATTTGACCTTTCATATCCTTATATTCTTAAAAAGTAACCTGATTGTGGTACATGTGAGAAACAGCTGAATATTACAGGACAACATGAAGGACAAAAAGAAATAGCATCGGCCAAGCAGTACAGACCGTCTAGGAAGCAGTGTAGATTCTAATCCCCAGTGAAGTTTTGGGTTCCACTGTGAACCCCACATTTTCTCTAATACTTCTCAGAATTACAACTTTTTCTAGCTGTCTGCCTGTTCTCTCCTTTCAAAGTTAAGACCTGTATGAAGTAACCCACAGGGGAACCAAGGCAAGTTCAATTTATCCCCTTTTCTAGAAGGTGACCAAAAGCCCTCCCACACAATGAGAGAAAAGGAAAAGCTAACGTGGGCAACTGGATTTTTTGGATTGCATACAAGTATACAGGTAACTTCTGTATTTAAAGATGATAGATTCCACTCACAGAAATTTTCTTTCCTGTAAGGAGAAAGAATGTAATAGTTTCAGAGAAATGTCCTAGTTTATAGATTCATGGAATCACTGATTTTTAGAACTGCATGGGACACCAGGAGCCATCTACTGTCAACCCTGAGTCTATGAATGAGTCAATCAGAGATGAGGAAATTGAAAGAACACGTGTGGGGTTGAAAACTTGGCAGATGGGTAGTAAAATGAAAATTTCCTGACTATACGCAATGCTGCTTTCATTATATCATGTTCTTTAACTTATTTCTTCAGAGGACCATCCCTGAAATACCTTGCTCTAAGCGCTTGAAAACTACTTTGTTGAAATCTTAGAAATTTTCTTGGGAGAATGGACAGATTTAAAGCACCACTGCCATGCCCAGTGAAATCGAACTGTCACAACATTCTTTGTGTATTTGGACCCAGGTTCGATCCCTGGGTCGGGAAGATCCCCTGGAGAAGGAAATGGCAATCCACTCCAGTATTCTTGCCTGGAGAATCCCATGGACTGAAAAGCCTAGTAGGTTACAGTCCATGGAGTTGCAAAGAGTTGGACACGACTGAGCGACTTCACCTATCACACACCTGTGTGTGTGTGTGTGAATAAAATCATTTTAATCAAATCAATATATTAATGACATAGGATGAGAAAGACAACTCAGTGCAACAGAATAGAGAATCCAAAAATAGATCTCAATATATATGGTAATTTAATAAGTGACACTGATGGCATTTTAATTGAGGGGAAAGATAGATTATAGCACAATTAGCCATATATCTATAGAAGAAAGCATATGTTGGCCCCCACATCCAAGAAGATTGTTTTCAGTATTAAATAACAAAAACCTCGTGATTCAGTAGCTTAAACAAATGGAGGGTTGTTTTTACAAGTAGGTCTCGGGGAGGGAGTGTAATTCGGTCTATGTCAGCTGCTCAAGGACACAGTCTCCTTTCTTTCTGCTCCATCATCCTCAGTGTTTGGCTTTCATTTTCACCACTGCAAGATGAAGGCAGAAACTGCAGACACAATATCCACATTACAGACAAGAAAGTAGGGAAAATGATTTTAGAGGCAGGCTTAAAAGATTTTTACTTGCTTTTAAACAAGTTTTTGTTTTTACTCAGAAAAGAATACTTTCCTCCATGGCCTTGTGTTTGTAGCCCAATCAGAGTCACATGACCCTGAAACTATAAAAGAACCTGAGATATCAACTCTTAGCTTCCAGCCTTCACGAAAAAGAAATGCCAGAAGGACAGGATTTAAGACATTGTTGGAGAATAAGCCAACCCACAGAGTCTGTCGTATGTAAGAGAAAAAAACTTTATGTTAAAGAATTAAATGTAAATTAAAACATACGTTTGTTAAAAGATAAACAACAACAAAGGAGACTGTATACAAATAACACATGCTGGAGAGGGTACAGAGAAAAGAAAACCCTCCTATACTGTAGGTGGAAGTGTAAATTGATGCAGCCACTAGGGAGAACAGTATGAAGGTTCTTTAAAAATTAAAAACAGAGTTGCCCCATATGATCCAGCAATCTACTCCTGGGCTTATATTCAAAGAAAACCATAATTTGAAAAGATACATGCATCCCAATGTTCACAGCAGCACTATTTATAATAGCCAAGACATGGAAGCAACCTAAATGTCCATGGACAGTTGAATGGATAAAGAAGATATATATATATATACATACACAATATTCCATTGTGTATACATATACATACAATGGAATATTGTGTTCAGTCGCTCAGCTGTGTCTGACTTTTCACGATCCCATGGACAGGCTCCTCTGTCCATGAGATTTTCTAGGCAAGAATACTGGAGTGGGTTTCTATTTCCTCCTCCAGGGGAATCTTCCGGGCCCAGGGATTGAACCCAAGACTCCTGAGTCTCCTGCACTGGCAAGCAGATTCCTTACCACTGAGCCCCCTGGGAAGCCCACAGTGGAACATGATTCAGGCATAAAAAAGAATGAAATATGTTATTTGCAGCAACATAGATGAACCTAGAGATTATCAAACTAAGTAAAGTAACTCAGAAAGAGAAAGACAAATATATGATATCACTTATATATGGAATCTAAAATATGACACAAATAAACTCATCTATGAGACACAAACAGACTCACAGACATAGAAAACAAACTTATTGTTACTAAAGGGGAAAGGAGGTAAGGGAGGAATAAACTAGGCCTTTGGGATTAACAGATACCCACCACTATATATAAAATAGATAAACAAGGTCTTACTGTATAATACAGGGAACTGTATACAATATCCTGTAATAAACCATAATGGAAAGGATTATGAATAAAGCACATGCATATATGTATAACTGAATCACTTTGGCATATACAAGAAACTAACAATGGAGAAGAAAATGGCAACCTACTCTAGTATTCTTGCTTAGAAAATCCCGTGGACAGAGAAGCCTGGTGGGCTGCTGTCCATGGGGTCTCACAGAGTCAGACATGACTACAGCGACTTAGCATGCATGCATGCATTGGGGTAGGAAATGGCAACCCACTTCAGTATTCTTGCCTGGAGAATTTCAGGGATGGAGATGCCTGGTGGGCTGCCGTCTATTGGGTTGCATAGAGTCGGACACGAGTGAAGCAACTTAGCAGCAGCAGAATCAGCAGAAACTAACAAATCAACCCTGAACATTCATTGGAAGGACTGATGCTGAAGCTGAAGCTCCAATGCTTTGGCCACCAGATACAAAAAGCTGACTCATTGGAAAAGACGTTAATGCTGGGAAAGATTGAGGGCAGGAGGAGAAGAGGGTGACAGAGGATGAGATGGTTGGATGGCATCATCAACACAATGGACATGAGTTTGAGTAAGCTCCAGGAGATAGTGAAGGACAGGGAAGCCTGGTGTGCCACAGTTCATGGGGTTACAAAGAGTTGGACATAATTTATTGACTGAACAACAACAAAACACATTATAAATCAACTATCCTTCAATATAGATAAATAAATAAAGACTACATATCCATCTGGGAGTGTGGGAAGCATTCTTCAACAACATTGGAAAATTATACATAAGATGATTGCTAATTTTTTTAATTTATAAAAACATACATAGGGTTAATAAACAAAACCTTCAGGAAATGTCAGTTATGTAGCTGCAAACACAGACACATATACACACACAAATCCACCACAAAGAATCCTTACAAATGTACAAGATAAAAAGCTCAAATAAAAAAAATGGGCAAAGGCTGTTGGTTAGGTAACTTGTAGGATCAGTAAATTGAAAGAGCAAAATAACAAAAAGGTGTTCAACTTCCCTTCTTATTAGCAAAATGCAAATTTAATTAACAACTAAATGTCACTTTATATTTATTAGACCCACAAACATTTTCTAAAGAGAGAGCTACCTCCTGTAATGAGAACCCCAGCAAAAGGATATTCTTTTCCCTGGTGGTGGAAATGTCAAGTTTTATATCCTTTTCAGAGGGCAATCTGGTAGCACCTTTTAAAATCTGAAATAAATACACCTTTGACCTTAGAAATAACATTCTTAGGAACCTATCTCAGAAAATTAAAGGCATTAAAACATAAGGCTCTAACTATAAGAAGATTAATCACAATATAGTTTATAGTGACAAAATACTGGGTGGGGGGAATTTAACATCAATCAATAGGAAAATGGTTGGTTAATTATGTTATATTCACATTATGGAGTAATATGTAGCCCACTGTTAAAAACCAAAGAAATTTTACCAAACTTTACAAGACTTCTTATACATCCTTAAACATCCTGTTTTTTTTTGTATAGAACAGATGAATAATATCCTAGCTTCTGGCTAAGGATAGGACTTTTGTGTCACAGCCTTTTTTTTCTCAGCTGTCTTCTGATTTATTCCACTTAAAATTCTGACATTGCAAATAAGATGCAATCTCTTCTGTGCAAAAACTTGTCACTTTTTCCTTAAAATATACAGTTTTCTTCATCTCTGAATTCAGGTCCAGATGTCCAGTTCATGTGTCAGGCTATATCCAGATTCATGTAATTTTTTTTAATCACCCAGATTAGAACTCTGTGAGGCTTTTTAATTTTACACTCAGATCTCCTCTCAACTTAGGGAAGTTTCCCTCTGATTGTTTAAGGATTGCCTCTCCTGTACTCTCCTGTACTCTTTTTTCCTAAGTCACCATCACCCCTTTAACTCATATGGAATCTTCTGAGTTTCTTTTCCAATTATTTTATCTTTTTATTTGTGATTTCTTTATCTTTTAACACTCTGCTAGGAGCTTTTCTTTTGCACATGAACTTCTCCTCTAATTCAGCTATTGAATTTTGCATTTAAAAAGTAATGATTTGGGGGGCTTTCCTCATAGCTCAGTGGTAAGGAATCCACCCAGGAGACATGGGTTCCACTCCTGATCCGAAAGATCCCTCATGCCTCAGAGCAACTAAGCCCATGCGCCACAACTACTGAGCCTGTGCTCTAGAGCCCAGGAGCAGCAACTACTGCAGTCCCCATGCCCTGGAGCCTATATCTGCAACATGAGAAGTCCCTGCAATGAGAAGCCTGTGCACCACAGTTAGAGAGCAGCCCCCACTCAATAACTAGATGAAAGCCTGTGCAGCAACAAAGACCCAGAACAGCCAAAAATAAATAAACAAAATTATTATTTTTTTAAATAATGATTTTTGAACTCCCACACTGACTTTTGTTACATTACATTTGTTTCTTTCTATATGATCTTATTTTCCTTTTTATTTTCATGTTCATCTCCTTCCCCTGGCAGATTTATTTGATTACTATTATAATTCAGTTGTTTAATCTGAAACCCTCTTTGAAAGACTTAGCAGTTTAGATAGATGCCAATTGGGTTTTTATATCTGATAGCAGGATACATTTAATACATAGAATAATGCAGGTGGAGAAAGGAAGCATGATCTCCAGTTTTGAGTACAATTAGGCACCCCACTCCAGTACTCCTGCCTGGAAAATCCCATGGACAGAGGAGCCTGGTGGGCTGCAGTCCATGGGGTCACGAAGAGTCAGACACGACTGAGCGAATTCCCTTTCACTTTTCACTTTCATACATTAGAGAAGGAAATGGCAACCCACTCCAGTGTTCTTGCCTGGAGAATCCCAGGGTCGGGGCAATCTGGTGGGCTTCTGTCTATGGGATCTCATAGAGTTGGACACTACTGAAGCGACGCAGCAGCAGCAGGTCTGTCTGAGACTTGTCTGGTTTGGAGTATCCCACATTTCCTGAGCCTGTAAGGCAGGGAAGATGTACCTCATGGTACAGTTTCATTTGGGCATCAGGAAACACTGGCGCTCACCTCCTGGTCAGTATCAAACCACACAAAGATCCAAATAACAAGAATTTTCTATGATTAACTTGCTGGTCCCTGCCTTTACCTCTGCAACCATCTCTAACCAATTCCTCAGCACATAAGAGGATGATCCCTGAATGAGTTCAATAGAGAAAAAGAAACGAGCAGCCTGTAGATCTCTATAGGTCCTGGGCTCAGGAGACGTGAGTCACTTGACCTCAAAGATGAAAAAGAAAAAAAGAGATCCTGTTTACATTGCTATTCCAGTTACTGTGGACTATTCAAAAACAAAAAGCCCAAAGCCCAAGATATGTTTATTCTTTTAAAAAACACTGTAGGCTTCCTATGTGTTGAATTATAGTTCATACCATTAGACAGAAATCACACCCGCATTTCTTTCTAAGACATGTCCTTCTGTATCTCAGGTTGTATGTGTAGCTGTTGTGGAAAAATGCCCCTAGATTATCAGAAGTACAGTGAGCTATGTCCAAAATATTATTAGTGCCCCTACCATTTTTCTGGAGGCACAACCTCAAGTCTTCCCAAGGTCCTGTGTGTGTATGCTCAGCTGTGTTCGAATCTTTGCGACCCCATGGACTGTAACCCTCCAGGCTGCTCTGACCTTGGAATCTTCCAGCCAACAATACTGGAGTGGGTTGCCATTTCCTGCTCTAGGGAATCTTCCCAACTCAAGAACTGAATCCCACACCTCTCGCATCTCCTGCGTTGGCAGGCAGATTCTTTGCCACTTCTCCACCTGGGAAGCTAACCAAGGGTATTACAGCCATACCTCATATTTTCATCTCTGCCCTGAGGTCACTTCTCTTTGAGAACATTTTGCTGGCTGGAAAACCATTTTGTACCTCTGTATTTCCTCTAAGTTCTGAAAACTAAACATTTCATTTTCAGTCCATCTGGTTCTCCTCAGGTTTATCATACCAGTTGGCAACTTTAACATCCTACCTGGAAACTTCTTTAGCAAAAACTTGAGATTAAATACTTTTCTCTATTTCTCATGTTATTGCAAGTAGGAGTTTCAGTGTTTTGCCAGTACATAATTTTTCTCCAGCCTAAAATGACGTTTCTCTCACTGTCCTCCAGATTTTCAGCAACCTTCTCCTCAAGGCCCCTCCACTTTCTCTATTTAATAATCATCTTGAGGCGCTCCCAGATTTTTCTGTCCCTGACCCTCAAGCCAGCGCCACAGGCTTTAGTTTTGCTTTCCTGCAGTGCTCCATGTTAATGGTAGCATCCCAAATTCTGTACCAATTACCTATGGCTATACAACAAGCTACTCCAAAAGCAGACTTAAATCAAAAGCAATCTTTATTTTTTTCTTGCAGATCTGCAATTTGGATAGAGCTCACTGAGGAGGATTCATCCGGATGGTATGTAGTACAGGAGGGAGGACTCCAAGTTGCTCGAGGGTAGGACAACTTGGGGTTTCGCAGAAATCTCTCTCTCTCTCTTTCTCAAGTCCTCTCCATAGAGTCTCTCCACATGATCTTTCCAGCCCTCCACTTTGAGTAATCCATCTCCATGGTTATGTAGGGGCCCAAGAACAAGTATTATAAGAAACCAAGCAGGATGCTGCAAGTCTTTTTACAGTATTCTTTGTTATTCAGTGATGGTCATGGTGATTTAGTTGCTCAGTCCTGTCTGACTCTTGCAATCTCATGGACTGTAGTCCACTGTAATCCAGGCTCCTTTATCCATGGGATCTCCCAGGCAAGAATACTGGAGTGGGTTACCATTTCCTCCTCCAGGGGATCTTCCTGACCCAGGGATCAAACCCATATCTCCTACATCGTAGGCAGAATTCTTTACCCATTGAGCCACCAAGGAACCCCTTCTTATACAGGGTCATCTCAAATTCAGTGAGAAAAGAGGACTATACAAGGGCACGTACAAGGGGACAAGGATTATCAGCAATCAAGGTCAACCTGGAGGCTAATTACCACAACCAGTTCTTCTCCTTCTTTACCCAGACCACACATCTTTGATTTATTTATCACATATTATTATAAACATTCACTATTTTATTTCCTCCTTAATGCAACAACCAACCTTTCAAGTCTGTGATACCATCCAACCATCTCATCCTCGGTCGTATCCTTCTCCTCCTGCCTTCAATCTTTCCCAGCATCAGGATCTTTTCCAATGAGTCAGTTCTTAGCATCAGGTGGCCAAAGTATTGGAGCTTCAGCTTAGCATCAGTCCTTCCAGTGAATATTCAGGACTGATTTCCTTTAGGATTGACTGGTTGGATCTCCTTGCAGTCCAAGGGATTCTCAAGAGTCTTCTCCAACACTACGGTTCAAAAGCATTAATTCTTCGTTGCTCAGCTTTCTTTATGGTCCAACTTTCACATCCATACATGACCTCTAGAAAAACTATAGCTTTGACTAGATAGACTTTTGTTGGCAAAGTAATGTCTCTGCTTTTTAATATGCTATCTAGGTTGTTCATTGCTTTTCTTCCAAGGAGTAAGGGTCTTTTAATTTCATGGCTGCAGTCACCATCTGCAGTGATTTTGGAGGCCGAGAAAATAAAGTCTGTCACTGTTTCCACTGTTTCCCCAAAATTTGCCATGAAGTGATGGGACCTGATGCCATGGTCCTAGTTTTTTGAATGTTGAGTTTTAAGCCAACTTTTTCACTCTGCTCTTTCACTTTCAAATTAGAAAATATCCCAAAAAATACACAATGGTGACTCTCATCCAAGAATAAAAACGAACTCTTGTGAAAAGCTCTTTTTAGTTAATATGCAGCTACAAAATTGTGAGAAAGATCTTTAAATAAGCATATCATAAATTACATATTAAATAGTTCTTTATACTTCACAGAAGTATCTCCCTTCAAGACTAGTTTAGTGATTATCTTTTGTTCAAAAGTTGCCACAAAGTAGATTGTGTGCCACTGAGGATATTAATCACTTTATTTTAAAAGTTGGGGATTGTTTTTCTACTATTATCCAGAGAGGGTAGACAATAGATGAAATAAGTAGTATATAACCTAATATACAGGCTTCCCTGGTAGCTCAGCTGGTAAAGAATCACCTGCAAGGCAGGAGACCCCAGTTCAATTCCTAGGTCAGGAAGTTCCCCTGGAGAAGGGATAGGCTACCCACTCTAGTATACTTGGGCTTCCCGGGTTGCTCAGCTGGTAAAGAATTTGCCTGCAATGCAGGAGCCCTAGGTTCCATCCCTGGATCAGGAAGGTGCCCTCAGGAGGGCATGGCAACCCACTCTAGTATTCTTGCCTGGAAGGACAGAGCGGCCTGGTGGGCTACAGTCCATGGGGTTGCAAAGAATCCAGACACGACTGACCAACTGTGTACAGCACAACAATCTTATATATACACATATGATACATTAATAAATATATGTATTCATTCTACCATCTTGCTACAAAATCTGTTTTTAAATATTATGATTATCCACAAAGAGCAGATTTTTCAGTACTGAGAATATTTAAAATAAAAAAAAGACACAGATGTGTATAGCGGACTTTTGGAGAGGGAAAGGGTGTGATGATTTGGGAGAATGGCATTGAAACATGTATAATATCA
>NW_024070195.1:28872913-29025608 GCF_014754425.2 Oryx dammah | reverse complement strand
TGCCAGTCTATGTCTGATGCAGGATATGACACGCTTGGGGCTGACGCACGGAGATGACCCAGAGAGATGTTGTGGGGAGGGGGGTGGGAGGGGGGCTCATGTTTGGGAATGCATGTACACCTGTGGTGGATTCATGTCAATCTATGCCAAAACCAATACAGAATTGTAAAGTAAAAATTAAAAATAAATAAATAAATAAATAAATAAAAATAAAAAAATAAAAAAATAAAAAAAACCTCAATGTTCAAAAAGCTAAGATCATGGCATCAGGTACCATCACTTCATGGCAAATAGATGGGGAAACAGTGGAAACAGTGTCAGACTTTATTTTCTTGGGCTCCAAAATCACTGCAGATGGTGACTGCAGCCATGAAATTAAAAGACGCTTTGTCCTTGGAAGAAAAGTTATGACCAACGTAGACAGCATATTAAAAAGCAGAGAAATTACTTTGCCAATAAAGGTCTGTTTAGTCAAAGCTATGGTTTTTCCAGTAGTCATGTGTGGATGTGAGAGTTGGACTATTAAGAAAGCTGAGCACCAAAGAATTGATGCTTTTGAACTGTGGTGTTGGAGAAGACTCTTGAGAGTCCCTTGGACTACAAGGAGATCCAACCAGTCAATCCTAAAGGAAACCAGTCCTGAATATTCATTGGAAGGACTGATGCTGAAGCTGAAGCTCTAATACTTTGGCCACCTGATGCGAAAAACTGACTCATTGGAAAAGATGCTGGGAAAGATTGAAGGCAGGAGCAGAAGGGGATGACAGAAGATGAGATGGTTGGATGACATCACCGACTCAATGGACATGAGTTTAAGCAAGCTCCAGAAGTTGGTGATAGACAGGGAGGCCTGGCGTGCTGCAGTCCATGGGGTCGCAAAGAGTCAGACATGACTGAACAACTGAACTGAACTGAATGGATGATAGAACAATGTATTTAGTTGCTCTGTGGTGTCCAAGTCTTTGTGACCCCATGGACTGCAGCACGCAGGCTCCTCTGTCCATAGGGATTCTTCAGGCAAGAATACTGGAGTGGGTTGCCATGCCCTCCTCCAGGGGATCTTCCCAACCCAGGGATCAAACTCAGCCCTCCTCCATTGCAGGCAGATATTTTACCATCTGAGCCACCAGGGAAGCCCCGAGAGAACAACCTGTACTTAACTAAAAAGTTGACCTTAGACCACTGTATAATTTCTCCTGTCAGTCTGTGAGACCCTTTCAAAACCATCCCCCATCCCATTAGCTGGTGTTCGTTCACCTGTAAATACCTAAAATGACTGGTTTACTCTCCAAGTGAACATCTATAATGCCTCCTTCAGCCTCTGATTCTTGGTGATCCATTTCTGCAGAGACACTTTATAAGGGCCCAATACCCCTGGGGCAGCCCTTTTGGACCAAGCCTCTTTTTAAGATGGCTCCGGTGCTGCTCTAATGCCATAACGCTCTGATCTCTTCAACCACATGAGTAGCTAGCTGTGTTTTCTCCCTGAGTAGCTTCCAACTTTGGTTTTGAGTCTCTTCCTTTGTAAATAAACTTATACCTTGCTCTGAATGAGTGCTTCTTAATATCAATTGTATGGTTGTTGGTATTTGGGGCCTTGGCCAAAGTTAGGCAGAGTACCAAATTAGTCTCCTGTTTCAAAGGCAACAAAGAAACATTTATTCATATATACATACATTCATATGTACATACAGCCATTCAACTCAATTTACTGATGGTCTGCTAGTATTTGGGATCCAGAGCAGGGGAAGAGAAGTTAGCTGTGGTAAAAAAGAAAGTCATTTCCTCTCACTTATTAAAAAAAAAAAAAAGAATAAACTATCACTACAGTTGGAGGTATTTGTAAATTTGGTGACACTTGAGGCTTGTTTTTTTACTCCTGTCCAAATATTTTCCCTTTCAACTGCATATAAAATACGTGATTAAAATATTACACACATATGATGAGATCTTGGCAATAAAGTTTGAGGAAATAGAAACAAAGCTATAATAATAATTCAATGAAAGTTTAAATACTCTTACGTTAACACTGAATAGGATCAAATATATAAACATTAAGCACAATCATTAACTAGGCCTTTTTTAGTAGTACAATACAAAAATAAATTAAATTGAGAAAAATTACAGGCCAAAATTCTGACGTTTGCATAAAACCCAGCACACCAGGTGCTATCAATTTATTATTCTCAACAAAGAGCTTTAAGATAGCAAACATTGTTTTAAGATATGCTCCAAATTTTGCTAAAGCCTTCAATTAAGAGAAAACATTTGTACCGTACAATTTGTACCGTACATACGAGCTTCCCCGGTGGCTCAGACGGTAAAGAATCCACCTGTGATGTGGGAGACCTGGGTTTGATCCCTGGGTCAGGAAGATCCCGTGGAGAAGGAAATGGCAACCCACTCTAGTATTCTTGCCTGAAGAATTCCCATGGACCCAGAAGCCTGTTGGGCTACAGACCATGGAGTCACAAAGAATCAGACACAACTGAGCAGCAGGCAAAGCATGATATGGCATGCTTTATTTTTGTTTGAGTAAAATTGGAGAGAATAAACTTTACTGCATTTTGTATCCTGCATAAGGTAATATTTAATATTCTCAGAGCATCATGTGGTTATACAGATCCATGAGATATTACAGTAAGAAAAAATTACATTATGTCTCTGGCTTGTGAATTACAAAGGGAAAATTGCTTCCTACTTCAAAGGGAAAAATCATAGAATTACAGAACTTAAAACTTTAGGCTGTCATTATAACTGTTTTCCTGTCAGATGGTGTCCAAGACCAGATTTTAGAAAAGCAATCATTGAGACTTATTTATCTCATAGTGATGTCTCAAACCCCAACTCCAACAACAAATATGACTAAATGTTACAGGGTCTGTTGCAACTCCTTCCTTTTTGATAAATTGCTGTACCTTTTTTTCATATCATTCTGAGGCAGCAATGCATTTTAAAACACAGATTCACTAACAGAAGTCCCTGGGTTTATATTCTGCCCCTAGAAACTCTTAGCTATGAAACTTGCTAAAAGTGAAAGTGAAGTCACTCAGTCGTGTCCAACTCCTTGTGACCCCATGGACTGTAGCCCACCAGGCTCCTCTGTCCGTGGGATTCTCCAGGCAAGAATACTGGAGTGGGTTGCCATTTCCTTCTCCATGGAGATCTTCCCAAGCCAGGGATCAAACCCAGGTCTCCTGCATTGCAGGCAGATGTTTTAACTTCTGAGCCACCAGGGGAAACTTGCTAAACTCAACCATTTTGTACCTTAGCTCCTTCATATGTTAAATGAATAATGCATTTACCTCAGTCCATCCTGAGAATAAAACTGCAACAGTGACTGATGCATAGCAAATACTTTTTTGTTAATTTGGCCTCGGCACACAGCTTGTGGGATCTTAGTTCACTGTTCAGGGATCAGACTAGGGCCCTGGTAGTAAAAGTGCCAAGTCCCAACACTGGACCACCAGGGAATTCCTGCAAAAAAGTTGTTTACTTTTAATAAAATTTAACCATTACTATTAATAATGATTCATCAATTTCCCTGTGCCTGTTTTTGCATTTTTGTATTGATATTTTCATATTAAATCATTCCTGGCTTCCTGAAGTCAGATATTTCCTTTCTTAGCCCTTCAAGCTTAATGCATATAGTAGGACTCAGCAAAACCATTTCAAACAAATGCACTTGTGTTTAGAAACCTCTGTATATGTTTGTCAAACCTGTGAAAAACATTTTGCACAAAGAGGCAGGCTCACTATGAGACAGACAAAAATGATACAGTTTAAATCAGTAAAGAGAAAAATGGTTCAAATGGCCAAGAGCTAAAGGAGAACAGTCATAGGCCAAAGAAAACTGAGTATGAGAATTTTATGTGGACTCACAGCATTAAAATGTCTCATGAAATTTTCCTTAACTTTCTACTTGGCCCCAGGTTCAAACAGAGGGAAACTGAAGCAGAAAGCAGGCCCTTGACACTGAAAAATTTCTGTATTAAGAATAATCCAATATTTTCCAGAAGAAAAATTTAAAATAGTCAGCTGCTTTTAAAGAAATTTTGAAGATAATTGGCCTAAGTCTCTGAAAAGTACTATGGTTGTGGACAAATATGAATATATTTTCTTTTTATGTTAAAAGATTTAGAGTCAGTTGAGGAGCAAGGCTGTAGGATTACCTGTAGCTTTGTTTGCATAGCAAACATGTATTTTTTACTTACATAAAATCCTGGTGGGGCTCAGTCATGTCCTATTCTTTGCAGTCCCATGGACTGTAGCCCACCAGGCTCATCTGTCCATAGAGTTTTCCAGGCAAGAATACTGGAGCAAGTTGCCATTTCCTATTTCAGGGGATCTTCCCAAGTCAGGGATCGAACCCACATCTTCTACATTGGCAGGTGGATTCTTTACCACCAGCACCATCTGGGAAGACCCCAGTAATCCTGGAGTCATCCGCAAACCTTTCTCTTTTCTCACCTATTGCATCTAGCACATCAGGAAATCCTGTTGTCTCTACTTAAAAATATATCCCATTTGCCATGGTTCCTCCAGGAACCAACTCTGGTCTGGGACATTGACATCTCCACCCAGGTAAGCAAGGCTGCTCCTCCTCTTTTTGTGTCTCAAGAGTCTTTTCCATGGGGCTATCAGAGTGGGGCTTTGAAAATATAAATTAGATCATGACACTTTTCACAGAAAACTCCAAAAACTCTTTATCTCACTCAGAAAAAAAAAAAAAACACATAAAGTATTAAAAGGATGTAAAAGACACTCCGGAACCTGCTGCCCAGTGAGCTTCTCTGCGCATCTACACACACCCCTCATTCACGACGCTCCGCAGCGCTGCCTCCTGGCCGGTCCTCAGACACGCCAAGCATGGTCTCCTCAGAGCCCCTGTGCAGCTGAGGCGCTCTTGGCCTGAATAGCTTTCCCTGTACTTCACATGTCCAGCCACCTCAGTCCTGCAAGTCTCTACTGGGATATCTTTTTCTGTGAAGCTTCTAGGATCATTCTGGCCCCTTTCCAGCACCAGTCACATCTTTATTTTCCTCCGTAGCACTTATTCTAATGTATTTCACACACACACACACACACACACACACAGATCTCTGCTAAAGCGTATTTTTCATGAGGCAGACTGTTATTTGTATTGTCAGTGCTATGTCCTCAGAGCAATAACAGTGCCTGGACCATAGAAGGTGCTCAGTAAATATCTTTTGGATGAATTGAATGAATCAATATTATGATTGTGTGTTCATGAAAATTTGAGTGGATGATATAATTCAAGATTTGGGAGGGAGACTGCCAAAGCCATATCTCCCATCCCTGGCCCTCTCCTACCCTCTGGTGACAAAGGAGACGTGGTCCAAGATCTGAAAAGTTTATCTGGAGGAAGGAGGTCAGTGGAACTACAGCCAAGTCAGAGAAAGAGAAAGAGAGAGGGACCAGTTGTAGTGATGTCAGAGATAAGGTTGCCAGATGAAGCACAGGACTCCCAGGTATGTTTGAATTTCAGATAAACTATTTAAATTTAATTACGTCATGCCTTAGTGCCCATTTCAAATATAATTATCAGACAATCTCTATATAATCAAGATAGCTGTACTCTTATGATAGGATCAGGGACTCACTTGGTAGCCATTTATAAAAATTATGAGTATAAAATAACTGTAGAAAATGAGTCTCACAAACATGAACTTTAATCTAAAAGTAATAACCTAACCTGAACATGGCCTGGATGAAAACAGCCATACTCTTGTAGATTAAATATAGATCTATTGTGCAAACACTTATTTTTTTTAATTACACCTATGGAATTAATCATTGAGATGATAAAGGAAAATGATTATATGAATAATTTTACTCTAAAATTTATTCCTCTGCCTCTCCTATGACACTTAGATTTCCACATCATAACTTTCCCATAACATAATTACCTCAGACTTCTAAAGAGCCCTTGCATTAAAAAATTAATTCTAAAGAGGAAGGAAAACTAATAATACATCAGATTGTCATTTCTCTTCCTTTAAGGTGAAGAATGTCATGGCCAAAACTCTTTCTTTGCTGCCTATCCTGGTAATTTAAACAATGAAAACTGTACTTGGCATTTCATGAAATTTTTAATATTTCATGAATATTAAAATATTTTAAAATATTTTTTTAAAACAAGGGGGTCTTTTTCCCTCTTTAAACTAGTGGTTCTCAACTATTTTGCATACAGAAGACATGAATTTTAGAATTTAGGAAAGAGAATAAAATGCTCAAGCAATATTAACAAACCATCAATAATTACAATAACTTATTGAAATTATTTTCAATGCCTTATTATTATTCAAAACCTTAGAATAATGTGTCACAATATTAATGTTCATATCTTGGTTATATTTCAGCCTTGAGCAGCTATTTGAAAAAAACAAAAACATTGACTGCTCTCACCTCTATGATAGGCACTGGGGACAAAATCCTCTAGGGTTTCAATAAACATGTGATTATTTTTCTTCAGAACTAGCTTGATTCATGCTTATTCTAAGAAAACTAAAACCTTCTCTATAGCACATTGTATAATGTCCCCATGACTATGTAATATACATTTTACTTAAAGTTTTTAAATGTTTTCAAAAGAATGATTAGTAATATTCTTAGTGAAGATTTCTTTTTTTCAGTGCGATCAGAATAGTCTTTAATACATTACGGATATTTAATTGAAAACAGAAATCAGCTCAAAATATTTTTCTTATTTAGAAATGCCTCTCTGTGAGTTTAGAAAGTGTTCCTCATTCATACATCCTTATTTACAAATTAAGAGAATTGTGTACTGAGTACAAATTTAGATACCTTTAACACCTTCCTTGACTAACCAAAAGTGAATATAATGAATGTGGAATTCAGACAGTTAGAAAACAAACAACTGCAGCTTCAGTTTTGATGATCCCATATGGCATGGGAGACTACATGTAAAGCCAGACAGGACCTAATAGGAAATTCATAAATAAAATTGGTACCATTAAAGAGGAATAAATAAAAGTAAACTATTAATAGAAATAAGCTGACATATAGAAGAGGACTCCAAATAAATTCTATTTAAACTTTGGCCATTTCAAGTAGTGAGAGGCAGGTTCTCCCTTCAGGCTCAGAACCTGTGCATATTTGTGGGTTAAAATTACTTATACTACGTGTGCATTCCTGTGAATCTCCATCAGAATTTATCCTAAAATAGTTCAGAATGGTAGTGTTTCTTTGCTTCTTGCCCATTTCTCCTCAAAAAACAGCTGTTCATTTA
Organism: Oryx dammah; assembly: GCF_014754425.2. Lineage (NCBI taxonomy): Eukaryota > Metazoa > Chordata > Mammalia > Artiodactyla > Bovidae > Oryx > Oryx dammah. Next base: position 29,018,335 of record NW_024070195.1, on the reverse strand, counting down.
AACAGATGTTGAATGGAATTACCTATAGCCATGTAACAAAAGGAAATTCAATGTCCTCTTTTGGATTCCATATATAAGGGATGTCACCTGATATTTCTCCTTCTCTGTCTGACTTACTTCATTTAATATGACAATCTCTAGGTCCATCCGTGTTGCTACAGGTTGCTTCATTCTTTTGAATGGCCAATATTCCATTGTATATATATACCACATCTTCTTTAGCTCTTCCTCTGTCCATAGGCATTTAGGTTGCTTCCATGTCTTGGCTATCATAAACAGTGTTGCAATGAACACTGAGGTGCATTTATCCTTTTGATCATGTTTTTCTCCAGATCCATGCTCAGGAGTGGGATTGCAGAGTCATATCGTAGCTGTATTTTTAGTTTTGTAAGTTTTTTAACCCTCCATACTGTTCTCCATAGTGGCCATACCAATTTACATTCCCACCAGCAGGGTAGAAGGGTTCCCTTGTTTCCACGCTCTCTCTAGCATTTATTGCTTGTGGATTTTTTTGATGATAACCATTCTGGCTGATGTGAGGTGATATCTCATTGTAGTTTTTGACTTGCATTCCTCTAATAATTAGTGATGTTGAACATCTCTTCAAGTGCCTCTTGGCCATCTGTATGTTTTCTTTGGAGAAATGTCTGTTTAGATCTTCTGCCCATTTGTTGACTGGGTAGTTTGTTTTGATGCTGTTAAGCATCTTGAGCTGTTTGTAAAATTTAAAGACTAATCCCCTGTTGGTCACATCATTTGCAAATATTTTCTCCCAAAATGTGGGCTGTCTTTTCATTTTGTTTATTGTTTCCTTTGTTGTACAAAAGGTTTTGAGTTTAAGTAGGTCCCATTTGTTTGTTTTTGCTTTTATTTCCATTATTCTGGGAGACAGATGGAAAAACACATTGCTGCAGTTTATGTCAAAGAGTGTTCTGCCTACGTTTTCCTCTAGGAGTTGTACAGTGTCCAGCCTCGCAATTAGGTCTTTAATCCACTTTGACTAACTGGCTTGAATTTTACTAGAATCTGGCTTCCCTGGTGGCTCAGGTGGTAAAGAATCCACCTGCAATGTGGCAGACCAGGGTTCAATCCCTGGGTTGGGAAGATCCCCTGGAGAAGGGAACAGCTACCCACTCCAGTATTCTGGCCTGGAGAATTCTGTGGTCTATACTGTCCATGGGGTCACAAAGAGTTGGACACGACTGAGTGACTTTCACTTCACTTCACAACCAATCTGGGAAAACGGATATACTCACCCTTCCCCCAAAGGAAAACAAAACAAACAACAAAAAAAAAAACAAGCTCTTTGTGAAAGTCCCTGCCCAGGAGCCCAGGTCCACTAAAAGGCCAGGATCTAATCACAGTATTATGTAACACCTGGCCTGTCCTCACACCTAATCATCACATCAATCATGTTCCTAGAAGATAACAGGGGATTACAGCTAAAAGAACTGCAAGGCTCACACTCAATTTAAGAAAGAGTCTCAGGAAATCCAAAGAATGGGGGACACTCAGAAATTTTGACCTCTGACACCTACAGCTACAGCAAATAATAAACACAACATAGTTCCTAGCCAGATGAGTGTAAAACTTTCCGAAAGGCCTATTTACCTCAATTTCTTTTACCTGATACACTATGGACAGCTTTCAGCAAAAACTTTAAGGCGTGCTAAAGGGCAAAAATATCATATAAAGAAAGCAAAAATATCAGAACCTGACTCCTATATAACAGATTTTGGAACTATCAAGCTGTAATTTAAAGCCACTGTGATCAATATGCTAAACTCTAATAGACACAGAAGGCATGCAAGGACACCTAGGTAATGGAAACAGAGAGATGGAAACTTAAAGAAAGAATCAAAAGCAAATGTCAGAAATCAAAAGCATTGTAAGAGACATGAAGAGTGACTTTGATGGGTTCATTAGTACACAAAAGTAAATAAGAATAAAGCAATATTAATGTCTGTATTAGTTATCTACTGCTGTGGAACAAAGTATCACAAACATCATGTCTAAAAAACAACCCACTTTTTTTCCTTTCAATTTTCTTGAAAGATAATTGATATATGCAATGTATAAGTTTAAGATGTACGTCATAATGATTTGACTTACACACATCATGAGAGGTTTAGCACAATAAACGTAGTGAACATCCATCATCTCACATAGTTACCAAATTTTTTAAAAAGAAGAAAAATGTATTTTCCTTGTGATGAGAACTCTTAGGATTTACTCTATCAATAGCTTTCATATATAACATACATTTCTGACAAGTCTTTAAGACTATATTAACATGAAACAAAGGCAAATTTAAGGTAAAAAGAATAGTTAGGCATAACAAAGTTTTCCATAATGAAAAAATATTTAACTCACAGGAGATATAAAAATCTCAATTTTTATTCCCCAATGACACATATTCAAAATATATAAAGAATAAATAGAAAAAAATCATAAGAATAAATTGGCAAATTCCAGTCTATTAGAGGACTTTTAAAATACCTATCAGTAATTGAGATAATCAGTAATAATAATATCAAAGAAGTACAAAAATTAGAAACTTGAATTGGCGAGAATGTATGTTACTGTTTGTATAAATACCACATATATTCAAATAGAATATACATTTATATCAAGTACAGACTTTATAAAGTGACCACATAATAATGGTCACTAAGAGAGAAATTTAAGCTAAGAGGGTGGACAGATTCATCTCTTTTGTACACAGGTAGAAAGAAAAACGGAAAAGTTTCAGGCAGAACCCTGAGTATGAAGCTGAGTGTAGTGGCAAATTGTGATTCCCTCTAAATCTATTTTCCTGGTCTTAACTTTTTTTCTGCTTCAACTGAAAATATCCACCTGGATTTCTATGGGTGCATCAAATAAATTATTTTCCCAAATCAAGGACCTTATTTACCAAAAGAATCCTCTTCCTATGTCTCTATTTCAGAGGCTGAAACCTCTGCAGACTACATTAAACAGGCTCTCTTCCCTCTGACTTTCTGTTGAGTTTAACCAACAGGGGATGCTGAAAGAAGACCAAAGGCTGGGAAGAAGAGGAATTGGGGTACTTACTGACCCACATCTCATCCCTTTCCCAGCTTAATTCGGGCAAAGGCTGCTGCTTCCTGCCTAAGGATTATAATAGCCTCTGTAGCTCCTAGTGCTGTCTGCCTGATGAATCCTTACTTGTTCCCCTTGCCCTGAACTCACTCCTGTATTAATAAACAGCTTTTCATTAATTATTTCTAGGTAAACCCTTTTGAGTGTGCTGTTTCCTGCTGGGGGAGTGAGTGGTCCCTCACTCATAAATTCCAAACTTAATTCTTAGACAAATGCAAAAGTAATCATGTACCCTTAATAAACCGAAGCAAACACAAATATAATATGTGTTGAAAGGCAGGGGGTTTTCCTCACAGAGGAGCATAAATAATTCAGAAATTTTCATCCACTCCTGAATAAGCAAGTACTCAGCTGTATACTGTGATTTATATTCCCTTGATTTTTTTTTTTCATGCAAGACTCAATAGTGTAGAGTTTCCTAGCCTCTTTTATGTGAGGTCTGTTTAACTAACAGATAAAATGGTAAAATAATTTTCTGATATTTACAGCACTTTCATTTTATCTCTAAAAAGATGTGTATCTATGAATAGCAATTGTAAACACCAAGCCTATTTTCTGTGAGGTTTTATATCTTTTGGGTAACCCCCTCAATTTTTATTCCTTATGCTGTTCATTTCTCTTGATCAGTGGGAAATCCTCAATGCCATTTCTTTCTGAGAAATAATTTATCTCTAGTGTGCTGTCAGGACCCTTATCATCTATGGATTAAAATCCATGCCTCCCATAAATCAACTTGACTTAAACTTCCTCTTTGGCTAAATCTCTCATGCCTTCTCTAATCTTTCTCTCCCCACGGTCTTATCTCTTTTTGACTATTCATGGAACAGATATTTAGTCTGGTCATAAAGTTATGTGTTAAGGATATTTTTCTAAGTGATTTATCTCGGCCATTAAGGGCAATATCTCTGAAGTTCTAACAAGGTAGCTCCTCAAAGACTAGCTCACTAGCTAGATAGTAGGTTTAGTGACAGAAACTTCATAGGTGAACTGCATGAAGTGAAGTGAAGTGAAGTGAACTCGCTCAGTCGTGTCCGACTCTTTGCGACCCCGTGGACTGTGGCCCACCAGGCTCCTCCATCCATGGGGTTCTCCAGGCAAGAATACTGGAGTGAGTTGCCATTTCCTTCTCCATAAGATCCTCAAAACCCTAAAGCGTCTTGTTTCTGCTCCTTCAGGAGGAGAGGATAATCAGAGCAGTTTTTTGGAGATACAGGCATGTTGACTCTGATTATAACCTGCTAGTAGGAGAATGTTAAAAAACCAAAATTGAGTTAACCCAGTGCACTGGCTCCTAGTTCGAGAAAAACAGAATTCTGAAGGAAAAAGTAGAAGCATGTAGAAATGTCATCCTTCTCCCCCCTAAGGAAGCAGAATATTACTGGGCAGTCCCCATAATGTGAGTCCACAAAAAGCTACTTTTAAATGGACACATCTGACAATGTAACATCAATCAGAGGAACATTCTACAAAAATTTACTATTCTGTCATCAATTTAACATTCCAGGAAGACAGAATGGATAACTTTTATTGCCTAGGCTTTTAACAGTAATGCAATATATGATCAAAACTCTAAGCCTTTAGAGTTCAAGTCTTTAGATCTATGAAAAAAAAAAAAACCACTTCAGAGAATACCATCATATATACCAGACTCTTTCTAACAAGGCTTTGTTAGTACCTGCAGGCTTAATCATTGACTCTGTTAAAAATGATTTCTACTTCTGAGTGATTTTTCATCTTGAGATGTCAAAAGACAGTTCTAACAATAAATGAAATTGAAACACTCAGCAAAGTCATATTTGTAACATTTAACTAATGATCTCACACTGCTTCCTGTTTTGTAAATAAATAAAATTAAAAATTAATTTGTAATTTTCTTACTTAATCCAGTTCAACTGTCATATCTTTCTGATTTCCACTGCAACCTTGAAGAATATAACCAAAACTATGGATCTTATTAACAATAGTTTGTACATCCACTAGAGGAAACAGTGGAAGCAAAGTCTCTTCATGTCACCCTATAAAAGCCTCCTACCCCTGGTCAACTCTCAAAATGGTTCATCTGATCTCCTCAGTGAATATTAAAATCTTTTACTGTTGCCAACAAAGGTCCATATAGTCAAATCTATGGCTTTTCCAGTAGTCTTGTACAGATGTACAAGTCAGACCATAAGGAAGGCTGAGCACCAAAGAATTACTGCTTTCAAACTGTGGTGATAGAGAAGACTCTTGAGAGTCCCTTGGACAGAAAGGAGATCAAATCAGTCAATCCTAAAGGAAATCAACCCTGAATATTCATTGTAAGGACTGTTGCTGAAGCTTAAACTCCAATTCTTGGCCCACCTGGTGTGAAGATCTGACTCACTGGAAAAGACCTTGATGCCAGGAAAGATTGAGAGCAGGAGGAGTTGGGGATGACTGAGGATGAGATCTTTGGATGGCATCATTGACTCAATGGATATGAGTTTGAGCAAATTCCAGGAAATGGTAAAAGACAAGAAAACTGGCATGCTGCAGTTAATGGGTTTGCAAAGTCAGACATGATTGAGCAACTGAACAACAACAAAACTGTCACCTTGTAGGCTGACACCCCTGCATCCCTGTAACTTAAACTGGGATGCTCTGTAATGACTTCAGCATGATATGAACTGACATCAGCATGGTTTTGGTCCACTGGACATGGAACAACAGACTGGTTCCAAATGGGGAAAGGAGTACGTCAAGGCTGTATACAGTCACCCTGTTTATTTAACTTATACACAGAGTACGTCATGTGAAATGCCGGGCTGGATGAAGCACAAGCTGAAATCAAGATTTCTGGGAGAAATATCAACAGTCTCAGACACGCAGATGACACCAGATGGCACAAACTGAAGAAGAGCTAAAGAGCTTCTTGATGAAAGTGGAAGAGGAGAGTGGAAAAGTTGGCTTAAAACTCAGCATTCAAAAATGAAGGTCATGGCATCCAGTCCCATCACTTCATGGCAAATAGATGGGAAAACAATGGAAACAGTGAGAGACTATTTTCTTGGGCTCCAAAATCACTGCAAATGATGATGCTTGCTCCTTGGAAGAAAAGCTATGGCCAACCTAGACAGCATATAAAAAGCAGAGACATTATTTTGCTGACAAAGGTCCAGCTAGTCAAAACTATGGTTTTTCCAGTAGTCATGTATGTATGTGAGAGTTGGACTATAAAGAAAGCTGAGTGCCAAAAAATTGATACTTTTGAATGGTGGTGTTGGAGAAGACTCTTGAGAGTCCCTTGGACTGCAAGGAGATCAAACCAGTTAGTCATAAAGGAAATCAGTCCTGAATATTTATTGGAAGGACTGATGCTGAAGCTGAAGCTCCAATATTTTGGCCACCTGATTCGAAGAACTGACTCATTGGAAAAGACCCTGATGCTGGGAAAGATTGAAGGCAGGAGAAAGGGATGACAGAGGATGAGATGGTTGGATGGCATCACTGAGTCAATGGACATGAGTTTGAGCAAGCTCTGGGAGTTGGTGATGGACAGGGAAGCTTGGTGAGCTGTAGTCTATGGGGTCTCAAAGAATCACACATGACTGAACGACTGAACTGAACTGAGTGACTTATTGAAGGCATTCGTGTGATTTTTGTTTGTTTGTTTGTTTTAATTTAAATTTTATTTTTTTTACTTTACAATACTGTATTGGTTTTGCCATACATTGACATGAATCCACCACAGGTGTACATGAGTTCTGTCTATAAACCATTTTTATTTCTCTTACCACCAACTTTAATGAGCTAAAGAAAAAAGAAACCCACCTCTGACAGCAGGACGGCATTTCCTACAATCTCTCATCATTAAGATGAAAGGCACCAGGAGCCCTCTGAGGAACAAGCTCCTATAACCATACCAGATGATCAGCTGAGGTCCCTGAAGGACTGTACCCTGACAACAGGGAATGAAACAGATATATGCTAAAAGGCAAGAAAAAGCCATCTGAAAAAACAAAGCCATCTTCAGAAGCAGCTCAGATATGACACAAATTTGGGAATTATCATACAGGGACTTTGAAATCACAAGATTCATATGTTAAGCTTTCTAATGGAAAGAGTAAACAATATCCAAGAAAAGATAAATAATATAGGCAGAGAGATGGAAATTCTATGAAAGAATAGAAAGAAAATGACAGAAATCAAAAATACTGTAAGAGAAATGAAGAATGCTTTGATGTAGACTGGACAGAGCCAAAGAAAGAATCAGATTGCTTAAAGATATGTCAGTAGAAACTTCCTAGACTAGTTATCATGGAGATAGCATATATTGATCCTGTGACATCAGTTCATGGGCCCAGTCAAAGAACTTACATGAAATAAACCAGACATAAATTTAGAGTAGGAGGAAAGAAAGAAAAGTACTATTATTAGCACTTCAGAGTACAATAATAGGTAAACCTAATGCTTAGAAAAATAATTTAAGAATAAATTAAATAGGTGAGAAATGATATGGTATTCATAATACATATAATTTATAATAAAAATAATAGATAATTATAACTACATAATTATATAACTAATAATTAGATAATTATACAACATACTGCTTCACTTGTTCCTTGGAGAAATGAGCCTAAATTAATTTTTTTTAGATGACAACTTAAAGATAATTTCATTTTAGGCTATTGAAAAAATATCTTAACTATATTGTCCATTGATTGCTATAAAAACATTTAAAAGTTTATTTTAATTCTGTGATTCATTCTCTCTCTCTTTCCCCCTGCAACTTCTGTTTCCTACCCCCAGATGGATCAGAAGTTCCTCTTTACAGATCACATCTTCAAAAAGGTCCTTCTTCTTCTCCTATCTTTAACATTTGTTGACCTTTCAAACACTGTTCCTAGTAATAAAAGCCTATTCTTGTTCTTCACAACAAGCAATAAAAACTTCATAATACAAATGAAGAGACTAAGTAGCAAACCAGGGGAAATGACCTCTTTTTAACGTCATATAACCAATAAATAGAAGAATACTACTGAAATCTTACCAAACATATTTAGTTTTACCAATCTTCATGCTTACCAGAAGTGCCTATATGAGGTTTTTCCCACACACAGTGTTGGACATGTTTAATATCACTAGGACAACTCTATTCACAGGTAGGAGAAACTAGAGGACATTTAGACCTGGTACCATCCACCTCCAAACACTCAGCTACCTCCTATAAATAGAAATATGGCCACACATTTTATTTACCCTCCCAAGGCCAGATGAAAGATCCTTCACCTCGTATCTGAATTACGTTTTTACCACCCATTGTTAAACTCAACTCCCCACTTCCCAATATTAATACTATACATTTCAGTTAAGTTATTTACTATTTATGAGCTATATAACTCAGCTGATCTTGAGGCAGGGTCATATAGTTTCCCTGACTCATTATTTTACAAAGCACTTAGTATGTTCTACAGATTATGTTCACGATGAGTGTATGTATGGCTGCTCAGTGATGTCCAACTCTCTACAACCCCATGGGCTGCAGCCAACGAGGCTCCTCAGTCCATGTAACTTTCTAGGCAAGAATACTGGAGTGGGTTGCCATTTCTTCCTCCAGGGGATCTTCCCAATTCAGGGATTGAACCCAAGTCTTTTGCATCTCCTGCACTGGCAAAGAGACTCTTTACCTCTGTGCCACCTGGGATGCCCCCATTCTTAATGACACCAAATTTTACATGCTAAACTTTCAGAGATATTTCAGATCAAAATTTAGTATAAAATAGCCATAAATAAAAACCAAGTGGCATTTCATTATTTTACTTCTTAATCATATTTATCTTCCTCCACATAAAGATTTATAGAAAGGAAGAAATGGCTTGCTATATATACATCACTTTCAAGCCTTAGGAATAATTATAATTAAAGAAATGCTGTTATCTTCTAAGCACAGCCATTTAGACTCTATCAGAGTCTTAGCATTGTTTTGCTTAATAGATGCAGTTCCTAAAATATGTACAAATTAATTGAATTAGTTTGGTTCATATGTGTTTTTTAGCAATAAGACTTCAGAGTGCTAAATATAATTAAGAAGAGAACAACATTAACAAGGCATGGAGCATTCTATAATTTCTACTTATTTGTTACTATTACTCATCAAAAAATCCTAAAAATTCATTATCTCAAATTTTCATGAAATTAGTGATTATAATTTAGAGCTAAATGGCTCTTCCATTTGTCTATTAAAGAAAATCTCCTGGGCCTCATTGAAGGGGGCAGGCATGATCAGAGAATTTGCTGTACAGGAAAAATAACAGGCTGAGCAGATTTTCATATCAAAAATGTCCAGCAAATGTACCAAACCATGAATAAAAGATAATAAGATAAAGTGAAAAAGATAATGATGTTTTTCCTATTTTAACTTCATTAACTATTAACTGCCACTAATTTCTAGGATGTTCTGCACTTTAATAAATTTGAGGGCAATTTTCAAAGGAGGTCTGGACTCAGAAAAATTTATGCACTGAAAAAAATTTGAGTTAAGGGACAATGTTTATAAAACTATTGGAAAATTTACAAGAGAAAATTCCTAAGCTGAAATTCAACTCTAGGGCAATGATCTTATCAGTTTCAAGACTAATATTTAGAAATGCATATGATCGGCTTTTGCAACTCACTTTTGGTTTCAAATATCTTCTGTTTCTGAGTGTTTCTGACGGCCGTTGCTATAATGTGATTCTTATTAGGCCAAAGACAAACCAGTAAAAGAATGGAAGCCTCGTAACAAATGTTTTAGAGAGGGCATACCTAGAAATCATGGCTGAGAAGCCAAGAGGTAAAAATGACCTCTTTGTAAGGGCGTATATACATACAATCATACGTGCAATAGTTAATGGGAGAGCTAAAACTGAAAACTAGTTATCTTAATCCTAAATCCATATAATAGCCTCTTCTAAAATGACCCCAATGACTGCTGCCTCCTTGAATTCAAATCCCTGTGTAATTCCTGCTCATGTTATACTAGTGCTATTCTGTGTGATCGACAGAACATGGCAGAAATGATGACATTTAGCTTCTGATATTAGGTTATGAAAGACATCACAGCTACCATCTTGCTTCTTCTATCTCCTGGATCATTTGCTTCAGAAGAAGCCAAAAGTCATGTCATAAAGAGCCCAATGCAGAGGCCCATGTTGTGAAGAACTGAGAGGCTTTCTGCCGACAAAAAAAAGCAGATCCTCTAAGACTGGCCAAGCCTTCAGAGGACTATAGTTGGTAGGCAACTGGACTGCAACATTATGAGAGACTCTAAGCCAAAACCACCCAGCAGCCAGTCCCAGCAGATAGGCAGATAGTACCATGTACATGGCCGCAACATAGACTTTGTCCTTGTTGAACCTAGAAAAATTAATGGATCTCTCAAAAGGGAAAAACAGAAAAAAATAATTTTAAGCCACCAAAAAAATGAGTGTTCACAGATTACTCCATTTCTTAGCAAAAGAAATAATGCCCTGAGTTCCAAGAAACCAATCTGTATGAAATTGATGTTGTGGCTTTGGGAAATATCAACAAAAAGCATCGTGTTTGTTCAATGTGTGAACTATGTGGGAGATTTGGGTTTGGGAAGAATCATGCATTATAGAAAATTCTGCATAAAAAGATATTTCCTTAAAACATGTATCTATTCCTTAAAACTCCATAATTCTATTTGAATTATGGAGATTTTGCCCTTATTAAAATTAAAATATTAAGGTTATAAAATTACAGTTACCTAGGATAAAGGCCAGAGAAGGCAATGGTGACCCACTCTAGTGCTCTTGCCTGGAAAATCCCATGGATGGAGGAGCCTGGTGGGCTGCAGTCCATGGGGTCTCTGAGTCGGACACAACTGAGCAACTTCACTTTCACTTTTCACTTTCATGCATTGGAGAAGGAAATGGCAACCCACTCCAGTGTTCTTGCCTGGAGAATCCCAGGGATGGGGGAGCCTGGTGGGCTGCAGTTTATGGGGTTGTGCAGAGTCAGACACGACTGAAACGACTCAGCAGCATCAGGATAAAGGCATTGGGCACATTTCAATTGTGAGGAAGATCTCTATCTTGACATGAGTAACAAGGACTACTTGGGACTGGACACCCATGAACCACCCTGTACATGTAAGTTGATGTTATTGCTAGGGTCTCCCACGAGGCCCAAAAATAGGATATACTTCTGTCTCCAGATTCTGGACACATTTAGAAATAAAAGAAAGGGAATCTGGTAAAGACCAAAATATCACTGTAATAATTCATAAAGACTAAATTGGAGTGGAGAGCTTAAAGTAAGAACTAAATGGCCTTTCCACACAAAAGAACTCGACTATGTTCATACTTCCTGAGTAAAGGAGCAGAGGATATTCACTCCTGGCTTAATGTCTTCATAAATTTACCAGACATGAGCACCCCTTTCAACTGGAGTAAGGTAGGTAGCTAAGAGGTGGGGAGGAACACAGTGTTTCACAAGTTCAGCCCCCTCAGAAAGATCAGGAGGAAGAAAGAAATGTGCCCACATTACTAGTACCACTGTTACTGTGCTTTTCAAATGAATCTATTTCCTTAGATGAAGAAACATTTCTGTCCTTAATAGTTTTTTTTTTAAAAAGGCCTCAACTTCCCATGATATATGTTTCCTCAAGCTTGTTGGCATACATTCAACTTTCTGCTCCAGCCTGGATGAGGAAACCTTCTTTATTTCTCAGGAGTCAATCTCCCCACTAGCTCCAGGCCTTCCCAACACAAAACTGTAGAAAATATTGATCAGGGAGAAATCACTGACTCTTTCTGAGGCTGGACCATCTGTGAGGGCCTCACTTTGCAGAGTGCTACATCTCTTCAAACCAGTAGACTTAAACACAATCCCGCATCATTTCAGATTTTATGGACTAAGCAACTACAGCAGAGTATAGAAACTAGCAGTAGAAAGCATATTTATTATGGGATAATTGTCATAAAATATGTACCTCGGCTAAATCTTGGGTTCCAGCTGGAACTTTCTGAGGTTAATGCTTTGGGGGATAGCACTTGAAAAATCTCTTTTAAATTGAGTCAGCCAGCTAATTAAGTTTCCACTTCCCAGAATTGTTTCAATAAGACATATCAAAGCAATTAATAGACTATGCAGCAAAACACATTTTTTACCATCTTACAGACCCACAGTACAGATCTTTTAAGTTTTGGTTAATGCTTAAAAAGTCATTTAACTAAAAGTAACTCTTATCACTTTTGGTTCTTCTTAAAAATGTATAGATAACCATAAAGGAGTTTTTCAATAAAGCATTTTCTTTAAGAGACATTTTCCAAATTCTTCATAGATGGTATATCAAGCAGTCAATACCTATCTATCCAACTTTTAAAATTTCTCAAGCAACTGACTAAAAATTTAAAAAGATACTAGATACTCAAAATATCTCAGACCCAGGATATGGTTAACTCTTAAAATCACTATAACACAATACATTTTACCAGGAGGCCATTTGGACTGCCTGACAAGGTAGTAAGCTACAACTCAAGAGATAAATCTGGCTATTGATAAGATACTGGAATCTAAGCCTGTTTGATGCAATGAAAATCACTGATTTTAGTTTAACTGTTAATAAACCAAGAAACACAACAAATTGCATGAAATGATAAATGAGTTGGTAAACTGCTTTGTTTGTGTACTCAGTTGTGTATGACTTTGCAACCCCATAGATTGTAGCCTGCTAGGCTCCCCTGTCCATGGAATTTTCCAGGCAAGAATACTGGAGTGGGTTGCCATTTCTTCTCCAGGGAAACTACTTTACCTAATAATAAATCCACAAAGATCTATAAAGCAAAAGCACATTTAGGAAATCTTCAGATAAAAAAAAATTAATGACCAAGATAAAGTCCAGGAAACTTTTGCATAATTTATCAAATTCGGAAAGTGAAGTTGGGAATTTACCTGAACCTTTTGGAAGTAAGACAAAATTTCTTCCAAAAGGCTGAATAATATAAAATAATGTATCTCTCTCAGTGTAGAAAACCTGTCTTCTTTTCACTTAAAAATATATTCCATTAGCTTCTTACAGAATACCTTAATAATAAGAATTTATGTCTTTGCATTAATGTAATTGATGTTTTCAAACATGATATATTTGAATGATTATAACTATTATGACATAGATAAGCTAGATAATTGTCCTAGTCATTCATGAAATTTAGTGTTTCTTTTAATGTTCCTCTGTCTGTCTTTTGAGCATTCCAGTTTTGTACACATACAGTTTCTTAAGCACCTAGTACCTTCATGCTGTCCACCATTGCCTACTTCCTCTTGTTTTGTTGCCCTACCTAGACCTATATTTTCAGAGCAGTTCTAGCTTGCTTCAAAACTTTCTGATTTCCAATTGCAAACACAGAAGCACTATACCCTCTTAGCACTGTGAAGTACAATAATTGAAAAGAACCTTATAAGATATCTAGTTCAGTATTTTTGTAGATGAAGTAAACAATTTACTCATTGTCAGTGAGTGAGTAACAATTTAATTTTCTTTTCTCTCATGTTCTGGTTTTGAAAATAGAAAAATTATACTTTCTTCTAGGTGAGGCACATGTTTCCTAAGGGGATTCTAATATAAATAATGGGCATTTCTGTTTACATAGGTTGAGGGGAGCCAGGAAACCATTCTCATAATGAGCAAGAAGCAGAAAGGTATACTATAAAAGTCAAAATCCATTCATTAGAAAAAGTCTCAGGAAGCTAGGAATGCAATATTGAATGATTCCTTCCTAAGACTGGGAGTGAGACAAGGATGTCTGTCCTCAACCCTCCCAGTCATCATCAGTCCTGACCAGTGCATAAAGGCAAGAAAAATAAAAGACATGCCTATTGGAGAGGAAGGCAAACATGTCTCTTTGGCATGACTTGACCATCTAGGCAGAAAATCCAAAGGAATTTTATTTTATTTATTCATGTATTTATTTACTTATTGGCTGCACCTTGCAGCTTGAGGGATCTTAGTTCCATGACCAGGGACTGACCCCAGGCCCAGCAGCAAAAGCCCTGCCACTGGACCACCCAGGAATTACCATAAATTAAAAAAAAAAAAACTTTTGAAACAGTGTATTCATCAAAATCCCAGTATACAAGATCAATATACAAACAAAATAATAAAACAAAAAAAGTTAAATAAATAGTTGATAAGTCAACAGTTTAGCATGTAAAAAGAAATTATTATATAAAATTAACAAACAGAAAACTTCATGACATCTTAATAGCTTTCTATATATCTAATAAATAATGATAGGATATTTCTAAAGAAGCCTAAATGCATGACAATTAGAAAATATGAAAACAGACTGGACAATAATTGGAGATAAATCATGAAGACAAAGAGATATTTGGTTACATCTCTTCAGTTAGTAAATCCAAGTGACAAGTTTTCCTCATCAATAGTTAAATTAACATATGTTCTTTAATATAAATTAATTTCCTTCAGGAAGCCTTTTTAAAAGATTTTTTTCTTAGCTAATAGAATGACCTCTGAGATGAAAATAATATTTTATTTCTCATTTCACACTGAGAAGTAACTGCTTCCTATGGTTAAGTCAGTTTCTTGATTTTAAAATTATTCTCATTCATTTAATCCTAAATTAGTTCAAAATTAATGTGCAATAAAATGCAAATAAGATGAGTTCTAACTAAAAATCAAATTCAAAAAGCTCTTCAAGACTAATTTTCCATTAAAATTCCCAGGCTAGATTTCACACCACAAAATTGTTTGGTACAATACACTGAAGTGAAATGATACACTGATACTTCAGTGTATCAAAAAAGGGGACATCAATAAACTTACATGATATAGTAAATATCATACTTTCAAAGTATTTAGACTCTAAGTAAAAATTCACACTATTTTAACCCAGAGGTATTTAATTTAGGTCCATTTAATTTAATATTCCTACCCAAGTTCCTCAGTCTTTTATTCTTTTAACAAATGGAACATGTGCTTTCATTGTTATAGGCAAAGTATGAGATATAAAAATATAATATGTGTAGTTTTTTACCTGAAGGAGTTTATAATCTGTTTGCTAACTGGAATTTGCGTGTGAAAATTCAAATAACAAGAGTATAATTAACACTTGAAAAATAGAAAAGATAGTCCTTAATTACCAAATGAGTGATACAGGCAACAAACATATTTGCGTTCAGAAGGGAAGATCCAGCTGAGCGGCAGTGTTACAGGGGCATCTCCGTGATGCCAAGGCTTGGGCTACATGCTAGGAACACAAAGAGTGTGACACGTTCCTGCCTTCCAGGAGCTTTCAGTCTAGCTCAGGGACTGGCAAAATGTAATCACAAAGCAACGTGAGCTGTCTAGAAGTATATGTGAGATGTGAACATATACACGAAAGAGGAGCATCGCAAATGTAAAGAACAGCTTGGTGAAAAGATAGAATTTTTTTTTTAATAAACTATAAGCTAGGCATTTTACATATACTACCTTTACCCTCCCAAACAGTATTACAAAGTTGTTGTTGTTATTCTCCCTTTCTAATGAGGAGACAAGTTAAAAGAAGTTAGAGAACTTGCTCCAAATCATTTGGCTAATCCTTTACTAAATGGCAGATTAATAACTTGAGCCTACCTGGCTGCAAGTCTCCCGTCAGAGGTGCAAATGTGAAAAAGAGTGTCCTTCGTCTTTCACTTGTTTTATGTGAGCAGAAAGTCTGTGCTCCCCTCTCCCTTGAATCTACAGTCATAAAAATTCTAAACTTCATGTATTACCTCTGAATGAAGTTTTTTGGTTTTGTTTGTTAGGACATAACAAAACTAGCAGTTTCAAACACACATTTATTATCTCCTCGTTTCCGTGGGTTAGGAGTCTTACCTGGGTCCTCTGCTGAGGGTCTTACTGGTTGTAACCAGGGCGGCAGCCATAGCCACCTTCTCATCTGAGAAGAGTGGTCCTCTTCCAAGTCCATGACGTTGCTGGCAGAATTCAGTTCCTCACGGTCTCAACACTGAGACTTTCAGCTCACGGAAGGTGCTGCCAGCTCACCACCACATGGCCCTCTCTACTGGCAATCCCATCCCAATGCACACTTCTGCAAGGCCAGCAGGAGAGTTGTTACTCTGGGAAGGCCCAGTTTCTTTTTTGAGGGTTTTCACCTCATTTCACCTGATAAGCTCCCTATTGATTATTTCAAAATCACTGATTTGGGACCTGCATCATATATGCAAAATCTTTTCACCTTTGCCTTATAACATAACAATCAAGGGCGTGGCATCCCCTCATGGTTGCCTTATTTTACTGATTAGCAGCAAGGCACAGGTCCAGCCCACAGATTATAAAAAGGCAAGAGTTTCAGGAGAATAATAGCAGGGGGACACCATAAGGTTTATCTGCCACACCTTCGTTCACTACTTCATGCACGTTTCCTTTCAACATTCCTCTTTAGATTAAATGCAGAAAGAAGAGCTGCTCCTAAGCGACTGCTGCTAAGTCGCTTCAGTCGTGTCTGACTCTGTGCAACCCCATAGACGGCAGCCCACCAGGCTCCCCCATCCCTGGGATTCTTCAGGCAAGAACACTGGAGTGGGTTGCCATTTCCTTCTCCAATGCATGAAAGTGAAAAGTGAAAGTGAAGTCGCTCAGTCGTGTCCGACTCTTCAGGACTCCATGGACTGCAGCCTATGAGGCTCCTCTGCCCATGGGATTTTCCAGGCAAGAGTACTGGAGTGGGTTGCCATTGCTTTCTCCGAAAGAAGAGTAGTAAAGGGTAATTTGGGGTATATAACCTCTGCTCTGAGCCTCTAGCTAGAGTGTGAAAGAGAAAGTGTTAGTCACTTAGTCATGAGTGACTCTACCCCATGGACTGTAGACCCCATCTCACCATGCTCCTCTGTCCAAGGAATTCTCCAGGCAAGAATACTGGAGTGCATAGCCATTCCCATCTCCAGGGGATCTTCCTGACCCAGGGATTGAACCTGGGTCTCCTGCACTTCAGGCAAATTCTATACCATTTAAGCCACCAGGGAATGTAGGTATGAGGTAACAAAAAGAAAGCATTTCAATTGTCCAATTTCAGTTGTATAGCCCCAGTCAAATTACTATAAAATTTGGGACTACAATCTCTTCTTTGTAACCTATAGATAGAGAGTTGGTATAAGAGAAAGAAATAGGAAACATTTGGTGAGAGCAGATGTCAGGTAATAACCATGTTTTACCTTCTCAACTTGAGACTCGGGCACTGAACGGATATCAGATGCCATTTTATGAAGCTCTTATCATGCAACTACCATAGCATATTAATTGAGTATCATTTGAAAGACCAGAAGTTAGAGTGCCACCAGACACAATGCCATGTAGATGCAGATATGGTAATGCTACCAACAGTTTGAACTCCCTACATCTACTAGGAGAGATAGGAGGTGAGCAGCTATCTCATTCTGTAGATGACTTATTTCAGTAGGGGCCTGGGGGAGAGATGCTTGAACAGTTTGATTGACTGGGGGAGAGGAATGCATATGATTAATAGCTGAGTCTTATGAAGATCATAGCCGGCTTTGTGCAACGTTTACATCTCTAGTCTGACTAGTGAGGAAACCTCAAGGAGATTTTTCAACATGCCATGCTTGTTTATTACTACAGCTTAAGGGAAGCCAAACAAACCAAGTCTCACAATCACTGAAGCCATGTTCCATGGCAACTTGCAGACCTCATTCTAAAATACACAGCAAAGATCTATCCAAGCCCAAGGCTGGCTGCATCCCCTGATCAAACAAAACTGGGTCAACAGTGACAATGTGACATGTCCAGTACAGGCCTGATCATCATTACTTTAGACCTAACAGTGTCTACTTTGCTCTATATCCATATCATTTCTTTGCTCTGATGACTTTCTGTAGTCCAAACAGCAGAGTGGTCTGTGACGTTTGCTCTTAACAACTCAGATAATTTCATCCTCCAAGTATAGGGAGAGTTTGTATTTGTCAGTATCAGACCTTTCACTCAGGAAATCAAAGAATTCCAGTCCTCCACATAGAGAATGCAAGACAGAAGAGTTACAGCAATAGCTCAGCCTATGGGACTGAAACATGCCCATGAACTTCGGTTTCTCTCCAGCTATGTATTTACTGTTGTAATGACATTCTGCCCCAAAGAGAGCCTAATCTCTACAGAAATCTTTTCTTAGAGCCACAAACATTAATCTTGCAGTATACAGAGAATTTTGGACTCAATTATCCTACAGGCTTTGTTAAACTTAATTTAAAACCCTAAGATTACATCTTATTCAGCACTTGCCTCTCTGGGCCTTCTAGAGATACCTAAGCCCCTGTCCAGTAGAATCTTTTCACTGAAGAATTATCAGGTTCATAAGCCTTTGAAAGAAATTTTCCCAAAGGGAGTCATATTGTTATGATGGAGTTGCCTGAATAATGCCATCTTTATGTATTTCACCCTTCCTGAAATATGCTGCTTGTAAATCACATCATTGGCTTCTATTAAGGAACTAAAAATGTACTGATAACCTCCAAGTATAATAGAAAACAGCAGCCTTTCCCCATCTAAAACTTTTCACCAAATCAACCCCATAATTTAGAATCTGAAAACCATACATTTTGCATCACACCACAATCACAGGTAAATTTTTAGAGTGAATTTTTTCTCAAAATCCTCTCTGATTCCTGAAGTTTGATTATTATACATTCATAACTCGAGGTTTTAATCATGCAAAAATGAAAATATCCTGAGAAAAGAAACACTTCATTCTAACAATTCATTTATATGTTTTGTTTTGTAGGAGCAAAGAGAATTTTCTGAAAGTCAATACAAGGAGAAAATATGAAAATACAGGGAACAGTACAAGAAAGCTGGGGCTCCCTAGATGGTTCAGTGATAAAGAATCTACCTGCAAACGCAAGAGTCTCAGGAGATGAGGGTTTGATTCCTAGGTCAGGAAGATCCCCTGGAGAAGGAAAGAGCAACCCACTCCAGTTTCACTTTCACTTTCACCATATTGTGGCCTGAGAAATCCCATGGACAGAGGAGCCTGGCAGGCTACAGTCCATGGAGTCACAGAGTCAGACACGACTTAGCGATTGAGTGTGCACAAGGAAAAGGATACCTAAGTTGCCACTTCTGCCACCCACCACTTTGGAGTAACCTGCCTCTTCCTTCAGTCTCTCCTTGCCTTTGTGAACTGGGGACAGACTGCCAAACAACAAGCATTCTGGTTCTAGTTACAGGAGAAGGCAGTGAGGTATTGGGAGGGATTGAAAACAAGAAATGGTGTCTACCTGCCAGATAGCAAGCTCATGTGTGTTTAACACAAGGTTTTCAAGCAGTGTAGACTAGACCTTCAGACATATGAAGGAGAACAATTTCTACTGATATGGGAAGTTTTGTGAAATTCTGGAGTTTGAGTTACTTGGATGTTTCTGAATCCTCCAAAATACCCCTATTCCATATTCCAATATCCCTTCCTCCAAATAAATCTTAACTTCCACAAGAGATATGTTGAGAATGTAAAATAAATCTGTTGAAATTTAAGAAATTACAAAATCAGATCCTGCACCTGAGAATTACTTACCTAAACCCTGTGACTACAAGATATAAGAGGGTTTTTTTTAGGGTCATCATAGAAACGCTCTGACTCGGTTGATACTGCCTGATTCCATCATTTTCTCTCTAGCAGAGTGTGCAGATGCCGAAGCTGAAGCTCCAATACTTCAGCCACCTGAGGTGAAGGATTGACTCATTGGAAAAGACCCTGATGCTGGGAAAGATTGAAGGCAGGAGAAGGGGATGACAGAAGATGAGATGGTTGAATGGCATCACCAACTCAATGGACATGAGTTTGAGCAAGCTCTGAGAGTTGGTGATGGACAGAGAAGCCTGATGTGCTGCAATCCATGGGGTTGCAAAGAGTCAGACACGACTGAGAAGTGAACTGAACTGAGAGATTGCGGAAACCATCTCCATGCCATAGTCCTTGTGTAATTTATGCTCATCATTTATGCTATGGCAACCATCACTTGGTCTATTTTAGTAATTGATGTCATGGAATAATGGGTCATTTTCTAATGATAACTTGCTCCTCACTGCCTTCAAATCCAACTCGGTCAAATAATAAATTCCTAATTACCAATCTTGAGGTCTGTTGCTTGCAGACCTCTGTACCAGATGCTGTATTGGTTCACTCAAACAGAAAACACTCTGGGTATTTTAAATAGTGAACACGTGCTCAGTCACTTCAGTTGTGTCTGACTCTGAAACTCTGTGGACTGCAGCCTGTCAGGCTCCTCTGTCCATGGGGTTCTGCAGACAAGAATACTGGAGTGGGTTGCCATGCCCTCCTCCAGGAGATCTTCCTGGCCCAGGGGTCAAACCTGTATCTTCTGCAACTCCTGCATTGCAAGCAGATTCTTTTACCACTGAGCCAAGGGGAAAGCTCATTTTAAATAGCACTAAGTTTAATATAGGGAACAAAGTGTTCACAAAATTGTTGTGAGGATTAGAATAGTACTCTGTGGTATACTTTCAGAAAGTATTTCCATGAAAATCCTGCCACAATCAGGTGGCTTCTGGATTCAAGGTTGCACAGTCTTGCTACAACAGAAGATTAAGAAGCTACCCCCACAATAAGCTATTCAGAGAATATTTATAAAGTATCTATTAGGGAAAGACTCTTCTTTGGGGTCACTGGTGAAATGTTGTTGCTGAACCACAAAGATGTTGGGATTCTTGGCCTCTGGAGGAGAATTCAATCCAGGGCCAGTGACAAGGTTTGATCACTCAGAGCTTTTGTGTAGTAAAGTTTTATTATAGTATAAAAGAGATAGTGAAAGCTTCTGACATAGACATCAGAAGGGGGCAGAAAGAGTGCCCCTCTGCTAGCCTTTGCTAAGTCGCTTCAGTCATGTCCAACTCTGTGCGACACCATAGACCCCATAGACGGCAGCCCACCAGGCTCCTCTGTGCCAAGGATTTTCCAGGCAAGAACACTGGAGTGGGTTGCTAGCCTTTAGCAGTATGTTATATAGCTATCAGTCAGTTCAGTCATTCAGTCATGTCTGACTCTTTGCGACTCCATGGACTCCCAGTTCATCACCGTCTCCCAGAGTTTACTCAAACTCATGTCCCTTGAGTCAGTGATGCCATCCAACCATCTCATCCTCTGATATACCTATCAGCAAGCTGTTAATTAGAGAAAGGAGATGTCTCAAAACTCAGAATGGCATCAGGCCCCTCACCCACAACATGCATTTTGAGATAACATTGGCACCAGGTAAGTCATCCTGGGCAGTAAAATGATTGACATGAATCTTGAAGAAAGGCAAGTTTCCAAGTAAATATATAGTTTCATTAACATAGATTAGGAGAACAAGGTGTGAGTAAAACATATAGGTTTGTTGAGCCCTTACCGGTTCTGAGTCTTAAGCAGAATTTGAAAAAAGACAGTCTAGGGTAAATACATAGTTCCTTAACATAGTTTAAGACAAACATTTCCATAAGAAAAATGCATTGGTTAACTCAAGGTTTGAGAAAAGTTAAGTTCAGGTGGAGCTAGGTGTCATCATGGCAACACAGAATTTTAAAAGAACCTCTTTCTTAACTTGTACAGAGAAGGGGAAAAAAATCTAACACTTGTTTGTTTCCTCCTGCTGCTTAAGAGAGAGATAAAAAATGTCTGACACTTCCAGCCTGTTTCCTCTGTTTAGAGACCCCTGGCCTTCCTGCCTATTACCCTTTCATTGGGTAGACAGAAGGCAGAAAAAGATTATAATGTTATAGAAACCAAAAAATATGGGAGTATTTCTTTTTTTATTGAAGTATAGTTGATTTACAATGTTGTGTTCATTTCTGATGTACAGCAAAGTGATTCATTTATATGTGTGCACATGTGTGTGTATATATATACATATTTTTAATATTCTTTCCCTTTATGGTTTATTATAAGATACCAAATATTGTTCCCTGTGCTGTTTATCTATTATATATATAGTAGTTTGTATCTGCTAATCCCAAATTCCTAATTTATTCCCCCTCCACTCCTTTCTCCTTTGGTAACCATAGTTTTATTTTCTATGCCTGTAAATCTGTTTCTGTTTCATAAAGTGATTGCTTGGAAAGACAGAAAGTAGGAAGAGAAGGGGATAACAGAGGATGAGATGGATGGATGGCATCACCGACTCAATGGATGTGAGTTTGAGTAAACTCCGGGAACTGGTGATGGTCAGGGAGGCCTGGTGTGTTGCAGTCCATGGGGTTACAAAGAATTGGACACAACTGAGTGACTGAATTGACTGAACTGAACCATGTCATATTTTTTGATTCCACAGATAGTTGATATCATATGGTATTTGTCTAACTCCACTTGGTATGATAATCTCTAGGTCCCTTCATTTTGCTGCAAATGGCACTATTTCATTCTTTTTTATGGCTGAATAGTATTCCACTGTGTATTTATGCCACATGTTCTTTATCCATTCATCTGTCACTGGACATTTATGTTGCTTCCACATCTTGGCTAGTATAAATAATGCTTTTATGAACATAGAGGTGCATGGATCTTTTTGAATTAGTCTTCTCCAGGTAGAGGCCCAGGAGTGGGATAACTGGATCATATGGCAATGCTAGTTTTAGTTTTTCAGGAACCTCCAACCTTCTTTCCATAGTGGCTACACCAAATTACATTCCCATTAACAGTGCAAGGCTTTCTCTTTTCTCCACACTTTCTTGAATATAGCGGTATTAATTTAGGAAATAAAAGCATAAGAGAAGCACGGAAGCCAAACTTTATAAAATGTTTGACTTTGTAAGGAAAAATTCTTATTCTGATCACCTGATTTGCATGGCAGAAAATTCAGTGATAAACCATTAAGTGGGAATATTTATATCTCTTAAGTGAACATAATCACATCAGTTTATTTCACAATAGCATTTCTGTAGCTATTGCTAGTAAAATTCTTAGAACGGCAAATAGAAAAGAACAAAAATAGTAGAGATTTCTCATTTTGTCATAGACATTTGAAGCTATGAAGCTCTCTTTTTTCCCCACTGAGTAGAAAAGGAACATAAAAACAAATATTGCACTTTGGGACTCTAAAAGAAGAGCAAATAATTAATATAACTAAGTAATTCTTGTAAAAAAAAATTATAAGCATGGCAATTAGAAAAAAGTTTTAAAACTCACTATTTTTCCTATAAAAGTCAAGTAATTTCATTTGGGATGATGTATCTTAAGAGTGATCGTCCCACAAGCAGACTCTGTGACAAGAACTTGAGGGTAAGTAGTTTATTTGTAAGGTGACCTTAGGAAGCCCCAGTATAGGCAAGGCAAAGTGAAACCAGGAAGGATAGGCAGACAATAAAGGATGTGCCAATGAACCAGTTAGTGCTCTCGGTGGCTGGGTGTCAATTCCGTTAAGGACCTCTGGGAGAAGCTATGAAATCACCTCGTATTTATCCCACCCAAGGAAGCCAAGGTTTTTATCCTCCCTTTCTCATCATCATTGAGGAAGGCTGCTTCTAGGGGCTTTGCTGCCCAGAACTCCCAGCCTGGTAGCCTGAGCACACAGCAGTCTACCCCTGCTCCAAGAGTCACTGGTGCTCAGATAAAGAGGCTGGGAACGTGTTCAGCCCGTTACTGTCTGTGTGTCTGTGTTAATTGACTCGAGAGCTATTTCAATTACTTACATTTTTTTTGACAATAAACACTGTACCTCCAGCAAGACTTCCAAAAACTCTTAATTGACAAGTTACTTTAATGCCCTTAATTAAAGCTCTATTGGACCAGAAATGAATTAAATAGCTGTTGAGAGACGATAATAAATAAATGGTTAATTTTATTTAATTATCCATGTTAATTCTTCATTCCCTAGGAAATGTGACTTTCTAGGTTATCCCTTAATTTTTTTTTCCATACTGAGAACAATATGCTAAACTTAAATATCAGTCTTTCTCCTCAGTTAAATATATAGCTATTCACTATCAAGAAATAACTGTGAGGGGGAAAAAAAGGAAGCTGAGTGAATTTAGATAGCTTATTAAACACAAATTAAATCAAAATTTACTTAGGATGTCTTTTTTCTTCTGCCTTTATCTCCTGCTGCATTTCTTATGTCTACTATTCCTCTGTACTTTTAAATACCACTTTACTTAACAACAGTTCTAATGCCTTTCTTTAAGAAAAAACATCAACATTCTACAGCTAAAATGTCCCTCAGGACTCATCCAAAACTTTACCACTGAATTAATAATGACAAACCAATTTAAAAGCTCTATTATTTTGGTTGCAACAACATTTTGGCCCTATATTTTTTTCCTTTGGCAAACAACAAATCAACTATAAGGCTTTGAGCTTCTGTTTGATTTTTTTTTTTAACAATTCCACCTGTGACAGGCAGAGTTGATGATGGCAGTAAGCAAATATTGAACTTCTTTTCAAGTGTCTCCTTCCCAGAGGACTCTTTTTTTTTTTAATGAAATTTAGCAATCTAGAAAGTTTGTCCTTTGAAGACTTCCTCCTTTGGAAGAGCACACCAGTGAAATTTAGGAAGGAATTAAGTCTTCCCTTAAGGAAGCAAGTCATTCTATTGCCAACGAAGCTAGAGATATCACTTTTGTGACTGAGCCACAGGAAAATTAAATTGCCCTTACCAATCTGAGGATTATCAGGTGCAAGAAAAACCCACTTTATCCACTTTTTTAAATAGGCATACAATCATATAGGATAAAGATGATTTCTCAAGTCCAAGGAAAAATTTCATTTACATGGCACTCATCAAAAGGTGAGTTTTCAAAGTTAGTTAATCAGGAATCATGCTTAATACAATAATTTTCTTAGCAGTGAAACATTATTATATATTTGGCAGTACTATTAAGAGGATAATTTGGCGACCTCTTCACTGAAAATGGCTCTCATGAAAACCTCATAAGATTTTTATGCATATTCAAATTTCATTTATATGCAAATAATTACTCTAGAGAAATATATCACTAACTTTTCAGTGTTGGAGTAGACAATGCTGTAAGTCAATAAAATCTAGCCATGGCAGGCAGAGTTTAAGGAAGAAAGGTAAAATACAGTAGAAGTCCATTTTGTTAGAACCACTGTTTACCTATCTAGAATCCATTCTCCCCCTCATTCTGATGGACATTGTACAGGCAATTTGCTAACTAAAATCAATATTTTTCAGCCTGCCTTGCAGCAATGATGGTGACACATTTCTGGACAATAATATATAAGCCATACTCTGCCAGAGGCTTCTAGAAATGCTTTGTATTACTGAGATAAGCAATTTTTTGTTCCTTTCTTTTTATGCTTGTAATGTGGTCTGGACCTGAAGCAGCCATCCCAGGTGGCACTAGTAGTAAAGAATCAGCCTGCCAACACAGGATATGCAAGAGATGGAAAGTTTGACCCCTGGGTTGGGAAGATCCCCTCAAAGTAGAAAATGGCAACCTATTCCAGTATTCTTGCCTAGAAAATTCCATTGGCAAAGGAGCCTGGCTGGCTACAGTCCAGGGGGTCGCAAAGAGTCGAACATGACTGAAGATGTGCACTCACACACACATCATGGAACCAAAAGTACAAGGGCCACACACCCAAGATGATGGGGCATAAAAATAAAGGATGACTGAGACATGCATGAGTGATCTCAAGGGACTGCTACCTCGGACCTCAATAACCACTAGCCTCAGTACTTTTTATATAATACAAAAAAGTCATCCCTTTTTGGCTAAGCCACTAGCATCCGTCATGACTCCATGGCAAACAGAAGCGGGGAAAGTAGAATCAGTGACAGATTTTACTTTTGGGGGTTCCAAAATCACTGCAGACAGTGACTGCAGCCATGAAATTAAAGGATGTTTGTTCCTTGGAAGGAAAGTTATGACAAATGTAGAAAGCATATTAAAAAGCAGAGCCATCACTTTGCTGACAAAGGTCCATACAGTCAAAGCTATGGCTTTTCCAGTAGTCACGTACAGATGTGAGAGTTGGACCATAAAGAAGGCTGAGTGCCGAAAATTTGATGGTTTTGAACTGCGTTACTGGAGAAGCTTCTTGAGAGTCCCTCGGACAGCAAGGAGATCAAACCAGTCAATCTTAAAGGAAATCAACCCTGAATATTCATTGGAAGGACTGATGCTGAAGCTCCAATATTTTGGCCACCTGATTCCAAGATCCAATTAACTGGAAAAGACCCTGATGATGGGAAAGAGTGAAGGTAAAATGAAAAGAGGGCAGCAGAGAATGAGATGGCTAGATAGCATGACCAACTCAATGGACATGAGTTTTACAAACTCCAGGAGATAGTGAAGGACAGGGAAGCCTGAAGTGCTGCAGTCCATGGGGTCTCAAAGAGTCAGACACAACAGAGCGACTGAACAACAACAACAATGGTAGTCAGGTTTCTGTTACACCATGCCAAATGCAGTCCCTCGTGCACAATCATAGATAAAGTAACCACCAAAAAAAATATTGTAACAAACTTCTTGAATGAGGACAGCTATTTATTTGAGCATTTATCATGAGTCTTAAGTGATACTGGTAGAAGAAAACTACACCTAAGAAAATAATGAGCTTCTGAAATGGTATTCTCCTCTGATTTCTGTACAGAATGTGAGAGAATCTATTATGCAATAAATAAAATAGGATAAGTGAATGTAAAATTTAAAATGTCACTCAGCCAGTGCCTAAGACACATTTGCTACAGAGTCAAAGAAGAGACTCCTTGCTGAAGCATCTTAAATGATTTTGGCTTACCTTCCTCCCCTTCTTTTTCATAAAATGACTCTTCAGTTAATCATATTACTCCTTCTCAACAAACACATGACAACCAGCTGTATCTCAGAAGCTCTGAAAGTCTGTCCTAACATTAATAATACACGTGCTTCTTGAAAGTTCTAGGAATGGTCAGTTGATGACAGCTCTAGAGAAAGCAGCTCAACTTTCCAAATAGTCAGATGGATCTGTTACAAGCTCTATTTCTCGGCTGGACTGGAACTGAAAAATCTTAACTGCGTTTACAAACAACTTCCTTTAAGTCTTTTTTAAAACTTCCCTAATTCTGTCAGTTCTGCAAAGTCGATGCTTAGAAACTGTTTCACTTCGTAAACAAAAACCTAACCATTTATAGGTAGGCACATCTCTTTTGAACCATTAAGTCAGCCTTACCCAAACTCAGAAATGTACATATTCATATAATCAATTAAAATATCAAATGAACTTAGGAACTATTTGAGTCGTTTTATCTGTAGGTTTTTGCTTTGAAAATTCTAAAGAAAGAAACAGCACAGTTTAAATAGAGGTCTCAGCCAACTATACAGGGATTTCTGTATTTGGAGACCTTCAAAGTTTTTTTAAATTGAGGTAAAGGGTAAGGCTTTACCAATACATTTCTATTATTAATAATTATTAATAGTAATTGAAAGTGGGTTGCCCTTGAAGAGGGAAACTATTCTTGAATGAGTCGTTTGCCATCAACTATGATAATTCTGGGGTTTTCCTGGTGGCTCAGAAGATAAAGAATCTGCCTGCAATGCAGGAGACCCAGGTTCATTCCCTGGGTTGGGAAGATCTCCTGGAGGAGAGCATGGCAATCCACTCCAGTATTCTTGCCTGGAGAATCCCATGGACAGAGGAGCATAGAGTCACAAAGAGTTGGACATGACTGAAGGGACTTAGCACTCACACACCCATGGTAATTCTGAGGAAAAGAAGCAGCCAACACTCGCCTTAATCGGGGGCATGAGTATATTGACTTGAAGGAGGAAATGGACAATGCACCTCTGAGACCTTGTCATCAGTTGAAGACTTCTGGGAAACACTTTTATGAGATATGGCTCTCATCATACTCTGTACCCCTATTATAAACCCTGCATCCAAACACTGTTGTCAATTTTACAACCTATTCTTTCCATGACCATTTGACCAACCTATTAGTTTCTGCCCTTGAATCACTGTAGATTTGTTCCTCAAGCTCTCTTCCAACTTGAAGTAAATAACCAAAGGCACACCCAAAACACTACCCATTTAAAGAACTTCTTTTACTATTTTCAGAACCAATCTTGCTAACCAACTCTGCAGATAACACGTAAAAACTAGTCCTTACTTTGCCACAGCTATAGGTGGAGGGAAAAACAAAGACCTAGACACCAAGTTGCACAGATCTAGACACTCCTTTTTCCAGCTCACTCTGAATGGGAATCAGAGAGAATTTCTTGAAAGTAGACACATGAAGTGGGAAGCTGAAGTGTCCAAAATATATATATATATAAATGATATTTGTGACTAAATAATGCACCCAGAAGACAAGAAAATAATTTTGTTTTCAAGAATCTATTACTTAGTATTCTGTGTAAAAAACATTTCTGCATAGACTATGAAAAAGAAAATTTCAGCCTTGTTTCTGAATTAGTTTGGAATACAAGCCAGTGAAGTCAGTTAGATTTTATAAAACTGTAGAGCTGAAATTTTTCTTCACTGTGTTCTAAGTGCTACAGTGTTGAAGAGAATAAGGGGGGATGATGAAGAGCAACCTGGTCCAGTATTTAATCCTTTTTGGCAAAGGTCCAATCACACAGCAGAGATTAAAAGTAACATTTAGAAATCTGGGAATCAAACTTCACCAGTACAATGCCACAGCAATCTGCTATAACCAAGCCCTGGCAGCAATTACCTTTGTAGAGAGATCACTGAATTCCCCCCTGGGAAACCTTGAAAGAGGAAACAGTGAAGTAGAGGACGAGAGTTATCCACAAGATAGCATTTAAATGCCAAATAAAGGGCATTTAAAAATTGTGGCTCTGGGAGCTTCCCTGGTGGCTCAGTGGCAAAGAATCCACCTGCCAATACCAGAAACATGGGTTGGATCCCTGATCCAGGAAGATCCCACATGCTGCGGAGCAACCAGACCCATACGTCACAACTAGAGCCTGTGCTCTAGAGCCCAGGAGCTGCAACTACTAAAGCCCGCACTCCCTAGAGCCCATGCCCCACAGCAAGAGAAGCCACAGCAATGAGAAGCCTGCACACCACAGCTAGAGGGCAGCCCCCGTTTGCCACAACTAGAGAAAAGCCTGCACAGCAGAGAAGACCCAGCATAGCCAAAAATAAATAAATAAATAAATTATTTTTAATAAAAAAAAAATTGTGGTACTGGAAAGCAAGTCCATTGTTGAGGAGGAAAGCAAGTTCACAAAATGCAGTATTTAATGTGAACCCATTTATTTACAGATATATAATACCTAGGAATATATATATATATAAATATATATAATAATATATATAAATATAACACACAGAAGAAAAGTCTGAAAATAAATACAAAATAGTGCTTTGAGAAGAGCTTGATTCTCTTTTCCCTCTTTCTGATTATCTTTAATCAGAGAAGGCAATGGCGCCCCACTCCAGTACTCTTGCCTGGAAAATCCTATGGGCAGAGGAGCCTGGAAGGCTGCAGTCCATGGGGTCGCTGAGGGTCAGACATGACTGAGCGACTTCACTTCCACTTTTCACTTTCATGCATTGGAGAAGGAAATGGCAACCCACTCCAGTGTTCTGGCCTGGAGAATCCCAGGGATGGCGGAGCCTTGGGTGCTGCCGTCTATGGGGTCACACAGAGTCGGACACGACTGAAGTGACTTAGCAGCAGCAGCATGATATATAAATATAGATAGAACTTTTGAAATTTTCGAAGTTGCCTTTAAACAATATGGACAGGCTGATGAACTAGCACATGGACATAAAGGCTTGCACCGCACACAGCCCTAGTAACACACAGCATTATACCAGTCAGTGCTTCTCATCTCTTCTCCTCAGTCAACTCTGAGCAACTTGAGGTCAGGTAGAGGGGTCAGATACTTCTGGGTACCCAATTCTAAATAAAGAAGTGTATGTCTTTAATAACATGGAAGTAGTAATCAAGCTTAATTCTTATAACAACTCCATAATTGTCACTCTCCCCGATTTTACAGATAAGAAATTGAAGCTTAAAGATATCAAGTAGCACAGTTCATGTTCTTCAGTTAAGAGCACAAGATTCAGGTGCACATCTGTCTGATCCTGAACTCATGTTGGTGTTACAATTTCAAACCTGCCAAACGGAAGAGATAAAGGGAAAGGTGTAAGCCAGGTAAGCAAAGAAAAAGAAGATAATATAAAATACACAATAAGCAAGGGTTTAAAATATGTATAAAAAATATGCATCTTACGAGCAAGAATGTTCTCCCTGGCTGATATATCCAGGTGGGAACTGAATTATTACCACTAAAGAAAACTGTCATAGAGATTGCTGTCCTAAGGGAAGATACTTTTAGGTAATATCCAGGCTTATTCATCTTGGTTCCCCTGTATTTTATTAAGGTTAGTATCTCAATTTTTAAATGACGGTCCCAGATGATTTTTAGGGACAGAAACCTCTTTCTTTCATCTTACGTCCTCTTTCATTTGGCAGCCATGCACCCCGGTGGTGCATGAAAGAAATAGCAATCAGAGGAGATTCACGATGATTCTAATGAATCACAAGAGACAGGCCCTTTGTTTCAATGCATTAGCAAAAATCATGGATGTACAGCAGTCCCCCAGGTTTTCTGGAGTTTCTTAATAATTCAAAGTTATTCCATTAGTGTTATCTCTCGGGCATTACGCCTGAATTTTATGATAGCTTTAATCAAAAAAGATACACCCATAAGTAAATGCTGGGGTATACTCAGAAAGTAGGTCAGGCTAAGGTTATCCAAAAGCATAGATGAAGTAGTTGATTTTCTCTTCGGGACTTAGAATAATTTTATAATACCAGTTACCATATTGCTCAAGAATGTGGCTATGAATTAAAGAGCTCTAACTATATTGTAATTTACAGCTTCCTACAATCTAAGCAGATAGTCCTAAATATGCCCTGACTTTTTTTTTTGTCTTTGACCAACATGTCTTGGCTGACGATAGAATCTGATTTTCGTTGGAAGTCGGCTCTTTTCTGGATGAGGGATTGTGAAAGATGTTGTATTATGCCCATTTTACAGATGAGAATTCCAAGACAAAGAGATTTCAGAATTTGTGCAAGGGTATACAAAGAATATTCAAACTACCGCAGAACTGCATTCATCTCACACACTAGCAAAGTAATGCTCAAAATTCTCCAAGCCAGGCTTCAACAGTACAGGAACCGTGATCTTCCAGATGTTCAAGCGGATTTAGAAAAGACAGAGGAATCAGAGATCAAATTGCCAACATGCTTTGGATCATTGAAAAAGTGAGAGTTCCAGAAAAACATCTACTTCACTTTGTTGACTACGCCAAAGCCTTTGACTATGTGGATCACAACAAACTGTGGAAAATTCTGAAAGAGATGGGAATACCAGACCACCTGACCTGCCTCCTAAGAAATCTGTATGCGGGTCAAGAAGCAAAAATTAGAACTGGACATAGAACAACGGATGGGTTCCAAATAGGGAAAGGAGTAAGGCAAGGCTGTATATTGTCACCCTGCTTGTTTAACTTATATGCAGAGTACATCTTGCGGAATGCTGGGCTGGATGAAGCACAAGCTGGAATCAAGATTGTTGGGAGAAATATCAATAACCTCAGATACGCAGATGACACCACCTTTATGGCACAAACCAAAGAAGAACTAAAGAACTTCTTGATGAAAGAGAAAGAGGAGAGTGAAAAAAAATTGGCTTAAAATTCAACATTCAAAAAACAAAGATCATGGCACCCAGACCCATCACTTCATGGCAAACAGATGGAGAAACAATGGAAACAGTGAAAGAATTCATTTTGGGGGGCTCCAAAATCACTGCAGATGGTGACTGCAGCCATGAAATTAAAAGACACTTGATCCTTGGAAGAAAAGCTATGACCAACCTAGAAAGCATATAAAAAGCATAGACATTATTTTGCCAATAAAGGTCGGTCTAGTCAAAGATACAGTTTATCCAGTAGTCATGTATGGATGTGAGAGTTGGACTATAAAGAAAGCTGAGTGTCAAAGAATTGATGCTTTTGAACTGTGGTGTTGGGGAAGACTCTTGAGAGTCCCTTGGACTGCAAGGAGATCAAGCCAGTCAATTCTAAAGGAATCAGTTCTGAATATTCATTGGAAGAACTTCAGTTTCAGCTGAAGATGAAACTCCAATAGTTTGGCCACCTAATTCGAAGAATTGACTCATTGGGAAAGACCCATATGCTGGGAAGGATTGAAGGCAGGAGGAGGAGATTACAGAGGATGAGATGATAGGATGGCATCACTGACTCAATGGACATGAGTTTGAGCAAGATCTAGGAGGTGGTGATGAACAGGGAAGCCTGGTGTGCTGCAGTCCATGGGGTTGCAAAGAGTCGGACATGACTGAGCAAGTGAACTGAACTGAACTGAACTGAACTGATACATTAGCATCCTAGGATTCTAAGCAAGGAAGCCTGGCTTCAAGTTTGTATTTTTTTTAATTTATGGCTCTTCATTGTATTTTTTGGTCACACTGTGCACCATGTAGAATCTAGTTCCCCAACCAGGTATTGAACCCGTGCCCTCTGCAGTGGAAGCTCGGAGTCTAACCATTGGACCACCAGGGAAGTCCCTGCGCTGACTTTGAAATAAGTCATCAATTATGAAGGTTGGGATGAAAAGTGAGAGAATCCAAGTTATTCATTCCCTGAATGTTTTTCAAGTACGGGGTAAAGAAAACTGTTCCATTCAAAGAATGGAACTTGAAATTTTTTCCTACATCATGAATTGCATGGACAGTGACATTAGACACCTATTCAGTTCAGTTCAGTTCAGTCGCTCAGTCATGTCCAACTCTTTGCGACCCCATGAACCACAGCACGCCAGGCCTCCCTGTCCATCACCAACTCTCGGAGTTCACTCAGATTCACCTCCATTGAGTCAGTGATGCCATCCAGCCATCTCTTCCTCTGTCGTCCCCTTCTCCTCCTGCCCCCAATCCTGCCCAGCATCAAAGTCTTTTCCAATGAGTCAACTCTTCGTATGAAGTGGCCAAAGTACTGGAGTTTCAGCTTCAGCATCATTCCTTCCAAAGAAATCCCAGGGTTGATCTCCTTCAGAATGGACTGGTTGGATCTCCTTGCAGTCCAAGGGACTCTCAAGAGTCTTCTCCAACACCACAGTGCAAAAGCATCAATTCTTCGGCGCTCAGCCTTCTTCACAGTCCAACTCTCACATCCATACATGACTACTAGAAAAACCATAGCCTTGACTAGACGGACAGTAGTCGGCAAAGTAATGTCTCTGCTTTTGAATATGCTATCTAGATTGGTCATAACTTTTCTTCCAAGGAGTAAGTGTCTTTTAATTTCATTGCTGCAGTCACCATCTGCAGTGATTTTGGAGCCAAAAAATAAATAAAGTCTGACACTGTTTCCACTGTTTCCCCATCTATTTCCCATGGAGTGATGGGACCGGATGCCATGATCTTCGTTTTCTGAATGTTGAGCTTTAAGCCAACATTTTCACTCTCCTCTTTCACCGTCATCAAGAGGCTTTTTAGTTCCTCTTCATTTTCTGCCATAAGGGTGGTGTCATCTGCATATCTGAGTTTATTGAGATTTCTCCCAGCAATCTTGATTCCAGCTTGTGTTTCTTCCAGTCCAGTGTTTCTCATGATGTACTCTGCATATAAGTTAAATAAGCAGGGTGACAATATACAGCCTTGTCATATTCCTTTTCCTATTTGGAACCAGTCTGTTGTTCCATGTCCAGTTCTAACTGTTGCTTCCTGATCTGCATACAAAGTTCTCAAGAGGCAGGTTAGGTGGTCTGGTATTCCTATCTCTTTTAGAATTTTCCACAGTTTATTGTGACCCACACAGTCAAAGGCTTTGGCATAGTCAATAAAGCAGAAATAGATGTTTTTCTGTAACTCTCTTGCTTTTTCCATGATCCAGCAGATGTTGGCAATTTGATCTCTGGTTCCTCTGCCTTATGGAAATGGCATGATGTCACAACAGACATTCTAGAAACAAATATCTTGGATTCTTATGATATGTATCTACACAAAAGAGTACACCTTTTCACTTCTTTTATTTTTTACCAAATCTCTCATTTCTTATCTATATCTTCAAAAGCTTTAATCCTTACAAGCAGCACAAAATAAATGTGTCTGGTAGAACTTGATAAATATCAAGTTCTATCCCTGGGTCAGGAAGATCCCCTGGAGGAGGAAATGGCACCCCACTCCAGTAGTCTTGCCTGGAGAATCTGATGGACAGAGGAACCTGGCAGGCTACAGTCCATAGGGTCATAAAGAGTCAGACATGACTGAGCTTCTGAGAAAACACACAAGATCAAAAAGGTCTACCAGAATGAGACAAAGAGAGGTGATCTCTCCTAAAAAATCTTTGTGAAACAGTAATAAAGCACAAACTAAACTGATATTCTAAGCACTCCGCTGGGCTCAGGGTATCAAAGATAATAAATAGTTTCTTCTCAGAGGAACCTATTGTCTATGGAGAATGCAAACCATAACAGACAAAAATAAAATTTTGAGATAGGTATGCTAATGTAGATAGGCACATGTATTCTATGTTCAGTAGGAGGTGACTGTTAACTCAGGATACTGGGGTACTGGAAAGGCTTCCTGAGTATCTACTGGAGCTGAGATCAAGTTCTATAGGTTTTAATGAAGCAAAGGGGTGGGTGTAGAGAGGAGGGAAATACATGCTGGAGAGAAGGGGTTATATGAATGAAAACAAAACAATGAGAAAATGCAATGGTGAACTATGAAAAACTTTAAAATGACAGACAATAAATTATAGAGCAGAGAAAGGAGATATGAAGAGGATACAGTCAGGCAGTGGGTAGACGATAGAAGAGAATATTGGTACATGAATGAGTTAATCCTTGGGGAGTCGTTGTTATTCAGTCACTCAGTAATGTCTGACTCTTTGAGACCCTAGACTGCAGCACTCCAGGCCTTCCTGTCCATCACCATCTTTCAGAGCTTGCTCAAACTCATGTCCATTGAGTCAGTGATACCATTCAACAATCTCATCTTCTGTAGTCCCCTTCTCCTCTTGCCTTCAATCTTTCCCAGCATTAGGGTCTTTTCTAATGAATCAGCTCCTTGTATCAGGTGGCCAAAATACTGGAGATTCAGCTTTAGCATCAGTCCTTCCAAAGAATATTCACGATTGATTTCCTTTAGGACTGACTGGTTTGATCTCCTTGCAGTCCAAGGGACTCTCAAGAATCTTCTCCAAGACCACAGTTCAAAAGCATCAATTCTTCAGTGCTCAGCCTTCTTTATGGTCTAACTCTCATATCCATACATGACTACTGGAAAAACCTTAGCTTTGACTATATAGACCTTTGTTGGCAAAGTAAAGTCTCCACTTTTTAATATGCTGTTTAGGTTTGTCATAGTTTTTCTTCCAAGGAGCAAGCATATTTTAATTTCAAATCCTTGGGGAGCTGCTGAAAGGTTTAAAGCAATCAAGTGATATTGTGCATGCTAAGTCACTTCAGTTGTGTCTGAGTCTATGCAAACCTATGGACTACAGCCCACCAGGCTCCTCTGTCCATGGGATATACTCCAGGCAAGAATACTGGAATGGGTTGCCATGCCCTCCTCCAGGGGATCTTACCTACCCAGGGATCAAACCTGTGTCTCTGATACCTACCTGTCTTGGCAGGCAGGTTCTTTACCACTAGCACCCCCTGAGAAGCTGATGTGGTATTACCAAACCTGAATTTCTTTTATTTACTTATTTATTTATATTGAAATATAGTTCATGTACAATATCATGTTAGTTTCAGGGGTAATAATTATGATGAAATTTGTTCTTGTTCTCTAGCTTTTTTAAGAAATAATGATTTTATTACATTCGTAGCACTTTTTCATCCCTCCAGATATCTCATGCTTTCATTCAGTTACAAGATACAGAAAGCTCCAAAGACACCACAGTGCACACACAGAATACAGATAAATCAAAATCATATATGATGAAATGCACCATTCCTATATTCAAATATTCTTTCCACAGATGTCCCAGTCTCTTACTGCTCAGCCTAGACTCTGGTGCTGTGACTACTGACTGCTACCTCCTTCTTAGGAAGATAATCCAATTAAATCTTACTTCACAATGGCACCTGCTTCATCCTTGGGGGTGATATCACAGAGGCTAAGGATCATTAGATTTTGGATTCTTCACTAGTAAGAAGTCTCATAATAAGAAATGTTCACATATATTTTTCTTACCCCCAAATCATACCTTAAGGGGGTACTGTGTAGACTCACTTGAGATCTTTTGTGTGTATTCCACACACTGTCCTAAATATACTACTCATTCAATCCTCACAACATCTCTGTGATACATTTTTATTATATTTTTCACAAAAAGTAAACCAAAGAAGTTTCAAAATTTATCCAAGGATCTGTAACTAGTTAGTGATAAAGGAAGACCCAGGGAGTCCAGATGACCAGCTAATTAAAGGCAGAACCCAACATAAAACTCAAGTTCCTGACTTGCAAACTGGCAACAACAGCAGGCTCAAATAAATACCCAATCCCTTGACAGACTTACAAATTGAACATCTCCAAAGAGCACTCCTGACATTGATCGAAAGTGACATTTCAACCCTGAGGAGGCACTGTCTTTCCTCTCTAGAGACCGAGTGCTCTGAAGTATGGAAATGATCAACCACAGAGTGTATCTGGTGAACTCCCACGCTTCTGCCCCAGACTGCACTACCCCCGGCGCCCTCAGGGAGAAATACCCAGGTCCACCTGCTGACAAACATGTATTCTTTCCCTTTTCAGGGTTTTCATTCTGAAAATATTTTCAGTCACCTCAGGAATGCTTACATATGTAACCTAGAGAACACTTTCGCTCCAGTAACCTTGGCTGTGGCATATGGTAACTTGTTTTTTTTTTTTTTTCATATGGTAACTTGTATGTGCATTTTTTTCTTACAGAATCAGAGCAGCAGTCCCTCTGCACCATACCTGATATTGAAGCTTCCTGAGGTTTTATTGAATCAATTTCACCATTCTTTTTCTTCCCCCATGGGTGACGGGAGATGACGTGCAAAGCACATACAGGTGTTAAGAGTGTTCTAGCCTTGTCTCACCAGTTTCCACAGCCTGGTAGATAATATGGCTTAATACATATCAACTGAATGAAGTTTTAAATTTAATAAATGCATATAAGAATAAAGGAAATTTTCCCCTTTCTAAAATTTACCTTTACTTTGTTCAAGGTATATGTCACCATGTGGTTATATGAAAGTTATTTATCATATGTGTTATTTTGTAACTAGACTTTATACCCTAAAGAGGAAAACTTCTATATTTTTTTGTGTACCCTCACACACACACACACACACACACACACACACACACACACACACCAAGAAATCCTATGCAGCTGATGTCAAACGATATCTCTTAAATAAATGAGGAGGGAAAAAGGAAACTGTCTCAAGTGAAGTGGAGAAAAGCTAACTAAGCTTTCACATGTTTCCTTTCCCAGGATTATTTGAACTGAAAAGAGTATCACTGAAGAGTTATGCCTGATAAGCTAATGTGGTTTCACAGAGTTCACAAACCACTTTTATCTTTTTTCAAATTCCATTCCATAAACAGGCTCCTCCTATTGGCCTGAACATAAATGGCTCTCTTTGTAAAAGAAAAAAAAAAAATGACCTTAGGGGATTTTTGTCACAGTCTCCTGCTTCCCTATTCTTCACGTGGAAATGTGATGGTACCCATAAATGCTGGCATTTGTCCTCTGAGGGTGTTTTGATCAACATCTCCCAGCTCTCACTAGCAGCTTCCTGGACCAGTTCAAGATTCCCCTGTTCCATCTTAATAATGGAATCTTCATTCAATTCTTTTCCAGCAAGAATCAGATGCATTTCCTCTGTTAAATGAACACATATCCAATCATTTTAAATTTCCAAGAAAAACAAATGCAGGGCTTGGTTTAAAATATGAGACACGATTATCCTACATTCCTCTGTAATCAGAGAATGAGCTCATTCACTCTGAACAGCACACCAGGAGTCAGGCTGGATGTTAAATAGCATCATCCTGTCACCAAAAGATGAATGTGTCCAATTATCAGTGGCGCCTTGCCCTCAGTAGAGTATAAACTGAAAGGTAACAGACGAGAGCTCCTTAGCTCCAGGGCCAGGGTTTTGTGACCTAAAACCCAAAAGCAAATTCTGCTCAGCCCAATATAAGATGTCCAGCTTTCTTGCTATTGCTCCGGGAAGGCTTCACTGTGTTAAATCATGATGCTTAAAGGCAATCCATTCACAGGTATGCACTGACACCTCGATTGCTGATTTCTCCTTGTGCTGGAAGAGCTTAGGTTTGTACCTCCCTCTGACTTGCCTTCCTAATCCCTCACTGGAGCTAACGAGGGTTTCCACACTCCCTTCCCCACTACACGTGGGTATGTGGATTGAGAGTAGAAAGATACTGTAAAGAGGAAGAATTAATACAGAAGCATGGAAACTCAGTGGGGATAAAAGGGTTACCTCTGACTTTCCTGAGATGGATTCTAACTATCCTCATCCAGCAGTAGGCAATGGCTTTGAAAAGAAAAGTAGAAAAGAGAAGAGAAACTCTTCAGCACTAGAAATATATTCATGCCACCAAAGTCACCCTCAGTGCTAACACTGGCATCCCATAATTTAGGCCGTAAACCTGTCTTCGTGCCTACATCATTAGTCCAAAGGCACTGAAGAGGCTGCACGTCAAAGTGAAAATGCAAGATAGGGTGTGATTCAGTTCACCTTATGAAATCAAAAACCTTTCCTCTTTCATAGTATAATTCTATATACACTTATAAATGTGAATACACAGCACAGAATAATGACTTCCAAAATGTGGTTGTTTTATGGAATGTTAAAAAGAATGTCATTTTGGAGATATCTAATATGCAAACTTCTTTTCTGTTTGAGGGGGATCTCAAAGTAGAGGTGGGATTCCATCTCTAATTATCTAAAAAAAAGGAAAAAACTGTCCTTCTCAGCCCTCTGAAAGTTGGGCATGGGTGTCAGACATAACCTTAGGCAGTACAAGTCCCAAATGAATTTCTGAACCTTGAGAAAGTAATACAAAAAAACTTCAGAGGAAATTAAGATCTCAGTAAGACACTGGAAAAGAGAATCTACAATATATGAGAAGAATTGTACACCATGACCAACTAGCCTAACATCTGAAAATCAATCAGTGTAATACACCCATATCAGTACAATAAAGGACAAAAGCCACATGATCATCCCAACAGTTGCATAATAGGAATATTTCACAAAATCCAATATCACCTCATTAAAAAAAAAAAAAAACTTACAAACTAGGAATGGAAGGAAACTATATCAAGCTGATAAATGGAATGGAAAAAATGGACCTAACCATGAAAGACTTAATTCCTTTCCCCTAAGGATCAGGAATAAGATGAAAATGTGCACTCTTGCCTCTTCCGTTCAACATCAAACTGAGATTGTAGCCATGGTAAGTAGGCATGAAAAATTAAATAAAGGGGAACAAGATTGAAAAAAAAAAAAAAACAAGCAAAACTGTCCCCTTTTCAAATAACATGATATTGCATATGTTGTTCAGCGGCTAAGCAGGGTCTAACTCTTTGCAACCCCATGGACTGCAGCCCACTGGGTTCCTCTGTTCTCCACTATCTCCCAGAGTTTGCTCAAACTCACGCCCATTGAGTTGGTGATGCTATCTAACCATTTCATCCTCTGCCGCCCCTTCTCCTTTTCTCTTCTATCTTTCCCAGCATCAGGGTCTTTTCTAATGAGTCAGCTCTTCCCATCATGTGGCCAAAGTATTGAAGCTTCAGCTTCAGCATCAGTCCTTTCAGTGAATACTCAGGGTTGATTTCCTTTAGGACTGACTGGCTTGACCTCCTTGCAGTCCAAGGGACTCTCCAGCACCACAATTTGAAAGCATCAGTTCTTCAGCACTTAGCATTCTTTATGGTTCAGCTCTCACATCCACATATAACTACCGGAACAACCATAGCTTTGTCTATGCAGATCTTTGTCAGCAAATCGATGTCTTTGTTTTTTAATGTGTTGTCCAGGTTTGTCATAGCTTTCCTTCCAAGGAGCAAGCATCTTTTAATCTCATGACTATAGTCACCAATCCCAAAGATTTTGAAGCCCAAGAAAATAAAATCTGTCACTGCTTCCACTTTTCTCCTATTTGCCATGAAGTGATGGGACCAGATCTTAGATTTTGGAATGTTGAGTTTTAAGCCAGCTTTTTCACTCTCCTCTTTCACTTTCATCAAAAGGCTTTTTAGTTCTTCTTCACTTTCTGCCATAAGGGTGGTGTCATCTGCATATCTGTTATTGACATCCTAGAGGTCAGTCCAGTGACAACAGAACAAAGGATG
The DNA here is from genome assembly GCF_014754425.2 of Oryx dammah. Lineage (NCBI taxonomy): Eukaryota > Metazoa > Chordata > Mammalia > Artiodactyla > Bovidae > Oryx > Oryx dammah. The sequence goes on along the minus strand of NW_024070195.1, from coordinate 28,977,863 downwards.
CTCCTATGCGCAGGATGAAATTTTGGTTTTGACATAGCTTCAAATTTTGGTCCAGTTTCTTAGTCTATTTCCTCAGCCCTCCCTTAAATCCAGCGATCTCTATTACCCTCTCAGTAAATCCCATTTAAGCAAAATTGGTGTCTATTTTTGAAAACCAAGAATCCTGACTGCATTGGTATTATTGCTGTACTGGTATTATTGCTGCTTAGTTTTCCTCCTCTCCTAATGATTTTTGCTTAGGAAAGGAAAAGCCTTTATAATTCCTAAAATATATACATACTTTTAACCATTTCTAAGTGCTATTGCTCTCCCAATGTTTATTTCATCTTCACAATATAACCATGTAACTTAATAATAACTTTAGAAGGCACATATTATTAATCCCATTTTTTTAAGATATTTGAAATACAACTTTATTCTGATTCTAAACGAAATGGAATGGAAATGACAGTAACAAACAAGATTCCACCTCTCAATACTGTCATGTGACTATAGCAGTCTTATACTTGAAACTCAAGGAGGAAACAACTGTGTTCCAAAACACCTAAATATGCAGGTACAAAAAATGAAGGTATTTTTTTTTAAACTGCCACATTCACTCCAAAGCCCATCCATCTCCTTCAGCATCCAAAGATTAAGCACATGTTCTGCTTAGCTATATAATAAAGTGGCAAACACACTGCACCACTAACATCACAGGACAGTTGCCTATAAAACTAGACTTCTGACGCTGGGCCCCAGCTTCACTTTCTCACAGGTCATCATCTTCATCCGGGAGAGCAGTTGTCTGAGCAACCTCTAAATCGTGCTCGTAATGTGCTGCCAAGGCTGGGTCCATGACCACCTCTGGCGGGGCAAGAGCAGGCATGGCGACAGACTCCAAGTTAGGGTCTCCAATCAGTTTTCTAGCAAGCCAGAGGAAGGGCTTTTCAAAGTTGTAGTTACTTTTGGCAGAAATGTCATAGTACTGAAGATTCTTCTTTCGGTGGAAGACAAAATTGCCTTAACCTTTCTGTCCTTAATATCCACTTTGTTGCCACACAACACAATTGGGATGTTCTCACACACTCGTACCAGATCTTTATGCCAGTTAGGCACATTCTTGTAAGTAACTCTTGATGTTACGTCAAACATTATAATGGCACACTGAGCTTGTATATAATAACCATCTCTCAGTCCACCAAATTTCTCCTGACCAGCTGTATCCCATACATTGAACTTAATAGGTCCTCTGTTGGTATGGAACACAAGAGGATGGACCTCAACACCCAAGGTAGCTACATACTTCGTCTCAAATTCACCAGTCAGATGACGCTTCACAAATGTAGTTTTTCCAGTACCACCATCACCAACCAAAACAAGTTTGAACTGAACTTGGGGTTCTCCTTGGGCAGCCATCGCGATGTTACTTCCAGAAGCGTCTCCGTGCCCGTCTGACTGAGGGCTAATCCCATTTTTATATGTGATAAAAGTGTTAGTTACTCAGCCATGTCTGATTCTGTGCAAACTCATGAACTGTAGCCCACTAGGCTCCTCTGTCCATGGAATTCTCCAGGCAAAAATACTGGAGTGGGCAGCCTTTCCCTTCTCCATGGCATCTTCCTGACCCAGGGATCAAACCTGGGCGTCCTGCATTACAGGCAGATTCTTTACCATCTGAGTTCGAAGAAGTTAAATGATTGTCTAAGAGAGGATAGACCTCAGATGGAAATCTAGATCTGCCGAGCATGGATCCTGAGCAAGTTCTACTATAATAAGCTGTTTCCTTGATTTTCTGTCCTCAAAGCACAGGAAGTGTGTCAGCTTGCCTCTCCCTAAGGAGAATGGCACTGAGGTCAAGTAGAACCCACATTAAACAACATAAAAACTCAATAGTTAAAGAAATAGTTACACGAACTACTTACATGCAGTCAATGGAACAGGAAGCAGTCACTAACAGCTATGTTTTCAAAAGTATTTAATGATATGACAATATTAATTGAAAATTTCAGAATAAACACTGTCAGAAACAAATCCATCTGTGCAACATATAGACATGTATGTGTGTCTTTATATATGTGTTATGTGTTAGACAGATATAAAGTGTTAAACATTAAGAGCAGAAAGATAAGGAGGGGAAAGAGTATACATTTTGAGAAGAAATGGGAGTTGCAGGAGGTAGGCAATTGTAAAGACAATAGATAGCTCCAGTCTTGGGCCTTGAAACTCCTGGAGCCATGCAGTGCTATCATGTGATACTCACCAAAATCCTATTGTGTGCTCAAGTCCCTGAGAAAGCCAAACCTTTCCTTTCTGGGTCGGAGATTCCCATCGCTTTTGAATTGCCTCTGGCTTCTCCAAATAGCCAGATCCTCCTATAGCTTCCTGAATGCTGATCTCTTCTGGCCATTTCTGATATTGCAGCTCTTCCAATGGAGACACTTTTTTGTTGAGACAGCAATCAATCCAACCTGTTGTCTCTTCACATGATGCAGATGAACTGAGACGACCAGAGGTGCCTGAGAGGCTAACGCTGCTAGAGACCCACTATCAATAATTCTCAATGTCCTTAGTGTCAGTCTTGCCACTGTACAAATCCAAGTTCACCATGCACGGGCATTCTCAAGAGCTCGTTCATCACCTAGCTGTGGGCACTGGAGACTTCTCTGCTGTGGACATTTTTAGACTCAGGGAGTTTCTTTCAAGACAGGGTTTCCATTACTGATTTGAATTTTCTCACTCTCATTTGTGTTCCCTGGTTTTGTGCCTTTCTGTTCTCATCTGTGTCCCCTTTCCGCCTAATTGAACAACACAACTGGCTTTGATCATTACGAGTCTCCACACCAGATGAGTTTGGCAGCAATATCAGTTATGAGAGAAGGAAGGCTGGGCCCTTGGATGACTGAAATTTCATCTGTCACTCCAGGGAGCTCTCAATGTAAGGGGGCTGTGTTCTAACATCTAAAAGGAGTCTCCAAAGGTCTCCGGCTGTGGTGGGAAACAGAACCTTGCTTTGGTCAGTCCTTATGGACATCACTCCACTACCAAGCAATTTTATGGGTCATAACACTATTGTAGCCACTAATGGCCAGCCAGCTTTCTTGCCAGCAACACAACCAGGCCAATACAATCACTTGATAAGGGCATTTGTCAGTCATACCAGCAATATTTTCTCTTCATGCTGAGAGTTAATAGCCGGCTAAGATAGAATTAGAAAGCAAAGCTTTAACAGTGAAAACTATCCAACTGGTAAAATGCATCTGATGCCATTTATATTATGGTCATAGCCTGACAAATAATTTTGGATGGATTATTTTAGGTAGCACAGATATTCCGTGATCGCCTTGGGATTTTCTAAGGGTCGCTTCCTTAGAAAGTGTGTACACAATTTTTGAGCATTCCTGAGTAAATTTATGGCCAGTCTTTCTGAATTTAAATTGTGATAGAGCCCATTAAATGACAAACATTTCACCCCAGGAGTGAGAAAGAGGAGAAGGGAGAAGTGGAGAAGAAACAGCCATCACCATAACGAAGCAGTGCAGGGCTGTTCAAGCAAGAAGCTGTAAAGCTTTGTGTTTCCAGTCTGCAGAGTCACAGTCGGAAGCACTGTCCTCAATCATGGTTTCCATTTCCACTGAATCTTTGTATCTTGCCTACAGCATGTCTGCTTTCAATTTAAGTCTAGTTTATTTCAGGCCTCGGGCCTGTGGAGTCCTGCTAATGACAGGGTTGTATAATCTGAACAATCTTTGTTTTCCTGGGGTGCAATTTCTTTGCCTTTGCAAGGAGTCTGGGAACACAAGTACCCATTATGCAAAAACATGCGATAAAGAGAAATATAATTATAATCAAACAGGAAGTATTTAAGAACCTAAACTTTCACAGATATAGAGAATAAACTAGTGGTTACCAGTGGGGAGCAGGAGGGGCAATACAGGATAGAGAATTCAGAAGTACAATTATGTATAAATAAGCCACTGAGGAGACTTCCCTGGTGGTTCAGTGGCTGAGACAGGGGTGTGGATTTAATCCCTAGGGCAGAAACTAGATCTCAAGTGCTGCACTAAGACCCGCTGCAGCCAAATTAATAAATATTTTTTAAAAAATAAAATAAGCCACCAAGGATATATTGTACAGTACAAGGATTATCACCAATACTTTATAATAACTATAAACGGAATATAATCGTCAAAAATGGTGAATCACAATGTTATACACTTGAAATTTATATAACATTATACATCAATTATACCTCAATAAAAAAGTTTTTGAAAAAGAACCTAAACTTGGTCTTGGCACCATCAAAGATACAAGAGAAATATATCTTTGGTGGAATGTGTTGGGTGCAAGAAACAGAATATGCAGCTAAAACTGGTTTAATAGGTCAGAACAGTTATTTCTCCCCGTAACGAAAGTCCTGGAGGCCAAGAAGTTCCAGGGTCGGTGTGGCCACTCGTCAGTATAATAAGAGATCTGTGTTCCATACAGCTTTCCACTCTGCCACCCTTAAATTACTGGCTCTCATTTTCGGCATTTCTCCTTGGAGCGGCAGGATAACCGTCAGAGCTCCAGGCAGAAAACTGGAAATTTTATTTCCATGCATTTCTTGCAATCAGAGAGTTAAATATTGACCAGGAACCACAGAGCTGATCTCCATTCAGGTGTTACAGACTGTAATTAGGCCCCCTGACCAAGTTCTAGCTGCCAGAGATGCATCAAAGAGAGTATTCAGGCATTTTCAGCCTCGACAGCAGGAGAAGGATTCTGCCAGCAAAGAAACAGAAAGCCCACAATACATGTGAGCAGTCCACACAACCTGCCACAGGAGACCAGGAGCATTTCACTCTCAAAGAGCTTACAACTGACTGTTAACAATAATACCGTTTTGTATGGTGATTGACAGTTCACAAAACCCTTTAGAATAAATTACCTCATTTAATCATCACATGACCCTGCAAAATAGATTAAATTACACTTTCCATATTTTTAAGGAGGAAACGGAATCTCAATATGGAAAAGGTGAGCAATATAGTACAAATTAAGCCTCCTTCAACCTTGTAAGTCTATTAGTATACAAAGTTATAAATCATGGGGATTTATACAGAATTGGAATGAAGATATGAAAGCCAGAGACTGAGCCAGAGAAATCAGGACCATGTAGGCATATCACCCCCGAAAATTAGCAAATAGTCCAGGAGAGGGAGTGAGCAGACACACAAAAGTGAGTAGCCAATGAAAGGGTTAATTTTCAGACAGGGATCGTGAAGGCAAGACCAACTGAGAAGTTTAATTCTACATATTTGTTGGGCACTTACTGTTCATGTAAAGTTAGACTGTGGAGAAAATCAATGTGAATTAGACTTAGTCTCTATGATCTGAAAGCAGAGTCTAATGTAGCACCAATTAGTAAATGCTCTGCTAGAAACATGAAGCTCAATATCTCATGCACATTTGAGGAAAGATAAAAGTAAGCAGATTTTACAGAATAAGACACCACAGTCTCTTATTTAACTCTCCCTCCACATGAGATGTTCATTGTTAATGAGAATTCCTTTTCTTCCTACAGAATGAATTTTTGTTCCCAGATCATTTGACATGAACACCAATCAGCCAGGATGGATATGAGCCAAGATGCCATATTCTTAAAGACCTGTGCACATTTGATCCGTGTATGAGTGGAGAGACATATCCCATGGTTCATGCAGACCCCCTTGGAGGACTGTAACGAGCTGGTCAGAAGAGTCCTTGGTCTCCATTTCATTACATATTTTGTTCTTTGTGACCCTCAATTTCTCCTACTGAGATCAAGTGCTTATGGACCTGGCTGTCAAATCCTTAATAACCATGTAAATCAACACATTGTCAAGATCTAGGTTCTAGCCAAAATTTGACCTAAAATATAGTTATTTAGCCCTAACTTTTCAACATCTTTCTAGTTTTATTTTGTTTTGTTTTTTCCTTAAATCTGTACCACTAGGAAATCCTGAATATATTTGTTCTCTGCAATTCTTATGAAAGTGATACAATTAGAAACATGGAAAGTACTGCAAAGTGCTAAGAAAATGTGCTGGAAAGCTCATGAAAAGTGGACAAAGATTTTCTATAAACTAATATAAAGTGAAGTTAAACATTTTCTCTACCTTCAGTATTCTTTAAAAAGAAAGAAAGGAACTTCTACTCTTAAGATGTTGTGATGTGCTCAGGAGATATTTAAAGGACATTTCTTGAGAGAGCACTGTGTTACTGAGACCATCTGGACTGAATACACGACTGAACCCAATCAGTTCAGTTCAGTCGCTCAGTCGTGTCTGACTCTTTGCGACCCCATGAATCGCAGCACGCCAGACCTCCCTGTCCATTACCAACTACCCAAACCCATGTCCATCTAGTCGGTGATGCCATCCAGCCATCTCATCCTCTGTCGTCCCCTTCTCCTCCTGCCCTCAGTCCCTCCCAGCATTAGGGTCTTTTCCAATGAGTCAACTCTTCGCATGAGGTGGCCAAACTATTGGAGTTTCAGCTTCAACATCACTTCTTCCAACGAACACCCAGGACTGGTCTCCTTTAGAATGGACTGGTTGGATCTCCTGGCAGTCCGAGGGACTCTCAAGAGTCTTCTCCAACACCACAGTTCAAAAGCATCAGTTCTTTGGCGCTCAGCCTTCTTCACTGTCCAACTCTCACATCCATACATGACCACTGGAAAAACCATAGCCTTGACTAGACGGACCTTTATTGGCAAAGTAATGTCTCTGTTTTCAATATGCTATCTAGGTTGGTCATAACTTTCCTTCTAAGGAGTAAGCGTCTTTTAATGGCTGCAATCACCATCTGCAGTGATTTTGGAGCCCCCCAAAATTAAGACTGACACTGTTTCCACTTCTTTCCCATGAAGTGATTGGACCAGATGCCATGATCTTAGTTTTCTAAATGTTGAGTTTAAGCCAACTTTTTCACTCTCCTCCTTAATCAAGGCCTCTATAAATTTGGAAGACTCTGATGGATGTGTGTGAAGATCTACTTATTTTGCATTCTTCCAAGACAAGTCTCATATGTAAGTTCCTTAACTTATTAAAACTGCCACCTACCAATCTGAAGTGATCTACCTCTTTCTGCATCCTCTCTTTGCCCTATGTGTATAAGAGCCAATTTCAGATCTCACCCACCAAGTTCCCAAGGTTGCAAACCAACATTATCTGACCTTCAAATAAATAAAGCAAATCCAGATTTGGGATCATGCAAACTCTGCCTTGCACATGGCCTTTCAAAAAATATTTCAGGGACCAGCCCTCCAACTGGCATTTAGTATTTTGTACAACAGTGATGGCTTATTGTATATAAAGATGAGAATTATTGAGCAACATGTACAGTTTATGGAGAATAAAAGCAGCCTTCTCAGAAGCTAATAAAAGGCCATCTGGAGACACCCTTCAACACTGATGTTACATTTCATTTTTTAATGCACTAGAGATTGCATGGAAAATTAGGTTTTGTGAAAGCTAGCATAGTGGCATGTTGTCGCCTTTCCTTCAAACTTTGTCACTTATGTTCATAATATTGTTTCTAAACTGACAAGGTGACAAATCAAATCCAATTTTAGAACCTACTTCAGTTTAGTTGCTGTAGATTTCTATATATCACAAATCCACAGCTTGGAAGCAGACTAAATAAATATCATATCTTATGTACCAGTGTCCTTTGATATCTTTAGTAGTCAAGGTGAAGTAGAAAATCTGATTTTTTTCCTTCCAGTCTTAATGAATGAAATATTGCTTCCATTGCCTTCTTGGACAACTCACACTGTGTTTTCTCCCTCTCCCTGAAGAAGTAAAACTGACATTCTTCAGTGTTTACTTTGAGACCTGTGTTCATATACAAAACATTCAAAGAGGGCATTATACAGAAAACTGAGGCTCAGCAGGACAAGCAGATGAAGTTACCTACCACCCAACATCTGGAAAGACAATAAACTAGAACCTGGGTCAGTCTAATGCCCAAGTCCATGTTCTTTCCACAGCTGGACATGATTAACTGAGGGTGATCTGAGACGCTGCCTCCTGGGTACACAATCATAAAAGCCTCAAGTGTGTGTGTGTGTGTGTGTGTGTGTGTGTGATGGAATATTACTCAGTCATTTAAAAAGGAATGAAATAATGCCATTTGCTGCAAGATGGATGGATCTAAAGGTGACCATATGAAGTGCAGTAAGTCAGACAGAGAAATACAAATATCATATGATACCACTTATATGTGGAATCTAAAAAAATTATACAAATGAACTTATTTACAAAACAGAAATAGACTAACAGACATAGAAAATTAACTTGTGATTACCAAAGAGGATGAGGGGAGGGATAAATTAAGAATTTGGGATTAATATACACATACTACTATATATTGGCAAAGGAAATAGCAACCCATTCCAGTATTCTTGCCTGAAGAATCTCACAGACAGCAGAGCCTAGTGGGCTACTGTTCATGAGATCACAAAGAATTGGACACAACTGAGTGACTAAGCACAAGCACTACTATATATAAAGTAAATAAACTATTAAGGACCTACTGTGTAACACAGGGACTATATTCAATATCTTATAGTAACTTATAAGGGCTTCCCTGATAACTAAGTTGGTAAAGAATCTGCCTGCAATGCAGGAGACCCTGGTTTGATTCCTGGGTTGGACAGATCTGCTGGAGAAGGGATAGGCTACCCACTCCAGTATTCTTGGGCTTCCCTTGTGGCTCAGCTGGTAAAGAATCCACCTGCAATGCGGGAGGCCTGGGTTTGATCTCTGGGTTGGGAAGATCCCCTAGAGAAGGAAAAGGCTACCCACTCCAGTAATCTGGCCTAGAGAATTCCATGGACTGTATAGTCCATGGGGTTGCAAAAAGTCAGACACAACTGAACAACTTTCACTTTCAGTTTCTTTCAGTAACCTATAATGGAAAAAAATCTGAAAAAGAATATATGTACATATATATATGAGTATATATATATATATCAGTTCAGTTCAGTCGCTCAGTCGTGTCCAACTCTTTGCGACCCCATGGACTGTAGCCTACCAGGCTTCTCAGTCCATGGGATTTTCCAGGCAAGAGTACTGGAGTGGGTTGCCATTTCCTATATATATATACACATACACACACATATATATATATATATGAGTATATTATATATATATGAGTGTATATATATATATAATCAGTTTAGTGTACACCAGAAACTAACACAACATTGTCTGTCAACTACAGTTCAAAAAAAAGTAAATCTTTTTTTTTTAAAAAATGCCACACACCTAGAGAAGCCTTTTGGTCAACAGAAGGAAAAGAAAAAAAGAAACGCATTTTCATATTGGAATCTGCATCTTAGAAACAGAGGACCCCAGAGGGTGACCTCTGCCCTGGTGCCGCCCCTCCCCAGCCCAAGTCCCCAGAGTGGGGTTCAGGAGTGCTTTCCCAGGCTCTAGTGGAGTTACTGACTGCATCTGAGACAGGAAGACAAAAGCACAGATATTTGGGGAAAGCACCAGAACAGATCATGGGCAAACAGGCCTTGCAAGCTAAAGAATAAAGACCCGGGGGGGCTTGAATCGCAGAGGAGGGAAAAACAGGCTTAAAAGATTAACTTTATCTCTGTTACACTAATGAGTATACCTAGCTGCCCCAAGACAAAAAGCTCAACTATAGATTTTAACCTTATCTCTTCCTGTGCTTTCCTGCAGAAAATTCTCCTGCATTTCTTTCCCCTCACAGAAGCACTCCCCATTCCTGATAGCCACCCTGGAGCCCCTTGAGGCTGATCAAAGAAGTATGACGATTTCTGGAAATTACCAGTGACTATGAGACAAATCCTTCCATGTGTTATAAAAGCAACTTGCCCCAAGGAGCTGGCACTTTTCTTCCCCCTGCTTTCTTCTCCCTTGTGCACAGGCTATCTCTTCTAATAAAATTCTGTGCTTGTATGAGTCTTGTGGAAGATACTCATTTCTACCGTATTGCTGTCCAGGAATCTGGAAAGGTTTGGGCAACACAGGGAGGGATGCTCCAGGTTCGCAGGATAGACTGCAAGGATTCAGAAGTCCCCGCCGGCCCGCCTGGGACGGAGCGCCCAGATATGGGAAGGCGAGCTAAAGGTTCCAGAAGGCAGCGGGAATCGAAGATGGAGAAGAGGGGAGACCCGGCAGGCAGGTGGAATCTGGAAGGTGCCCGAAGTCGGAGCCAAAATCGTGGAAGGCGCAGGGGCGGGGTGAGAGAGCTTCGGCGCTAGTGGCAGGGACCCCAACCCGGCTCAGGTCTTTTGAGCTGCGATGGCCCCGGGGAGACCACCAGGACATGGGTACAGCCTGTTTTAGAGTCTCCACCAGGCCTCCCGCGCTGCAGGTGGAGATCCCAGAAGCCCTGAGAAGCCTTGGCCACGCCGGGTCTGTGTCCACCTGGCAGGGCGTGGCACTTCGATTCCCGTGCTTTTTCCAGAACCACTTGGAGAGCCCTACTTAGGGGCCCAGCGGGGACCCAAATGGCCCTGACCTAACGTCCCGGGACACACAGGCCAAGGGAGCTTAGATTCTGTTCTTGTATCATCATCCATTTCCCAGGGACCCTGAAGAGGCTGCAGGCACACCCAGCTGCTCAGTAAATGTGTACTACTGAATTTAAAAAAAAAAAATTTAAATAGAAAACTTTATACCCATCAGTACCCAAAATTAGTTTGCTTCCACATCACCTGCACGTACGTCTCCACTACCATTTAGTGGACCCTCAGCAAAGATAAGAAGAGGTTTTTTTCACCCTTGTGTGTGCACACACACACACACATATGTATGACCACATACATGTTACAAATAAACTATTTAATGCAAATAAGGAGTTTGACAGAGGAAACATGTCTATATAGAGGAGATGTACATACAGCATTCTCTAGCATACATATTTTCTTTCCATCCTTGGTTCTCTATGGAGCACACATTTCTTGTTGACATTCTCTTTAGGAAAGTGTCCTTTTGGACCTATATATGTTGGGGTCTCCTGGTTCTTGAATCAAATTTGGCCTCAGCAAACCCATTGGGAATAGTGGGATAGCAGAGTGGATGAGAGCATAAGTTATACACAGGTAACTGAAAAACCAAAACAAAAAACTTTTTTGCCAATTTCCCATTGTTTAGGGGAACCAATTGCAAGAATGTGGCTTGGGAATTGGACCTGGTGGTCCAGTGAGTAAGACTGCGCTTTCACTGCTCCAAGCCTGAGTTTGTTCTCTGGTGGAAACTGAGAATGAATTTGGATAAAAAAAAAAAAAAAAAGGATGTGCCTCAATTTTCCCTTCTTCTCTGTCCACCTCCCGCATTCTACTACTCACACAAATACTCATTTTACTCTCTTTGTTTCTTTATAATCTCTCCCAGATCAAAATGCATGTGTGTAAAAACATCTAATATGAATTGTCAACATATCTCCCAGAGTTATTTACAGTTATTCTCAGTTCTAACTAGAATTAAAGATGTGGCCTACTTTTATAAGCATTTCTAGTACTACTAAGCATGCAAGAAAGTGTATTTGGCAGTGGCATCTGTGAAATCATACTAGTTGATTATTTCTTCTCTTGGTCTACAAAGTAATTATCCAACTGAATGGTGACTTTGATGAGAGTCAGAAATTTTGTGTTCTCAGACAAATGACATGAGACCTCCTTGACATCATGCAGTTACAATCTTCCTTTGAGTTTGTCTCCTGCAAACTGGCTACCAGCTCCTTGAGAAGAGCCACGTCATATGTATACATTATTTTTATTTCCAAGAGCTAGAAGTGAGGCTAGCATAAAGTATAATAATTACTATAGAAAAACACTCATTGGTCTTTCACTGTAAGCTGCACAGTTCAAAGCACGTTACATGCATTTTCCCATTTAATCCTTAAGACAAACATTTGACATGGGCTCTGCCATTATCACCCCTTCAAGGTAGGAAACAGCAATACGAAGTACGCAGGGTTATGAAAACTCAAGGCTACAAAGTACAAGCCTCTCCCGGGAGTTGGGCAGTGCCACAACCCATGCAGAATTAGTGGGGCCTTCTCAGTCAATGCTTTCAGAAACAAATATAATGTTCAACTGAATATTAGGCTTTTGAGGATGGACCACAAGATGGCAGAGTAGAAAGACGTGAGCTAACTGCTTACAAAAACACCAAAATCACAACTAACTGCTGAACCATCAACAACAACAAAAACCTGCTGGAACCTACCAAAAAAGATACCCTACATCTAAGACGAAGAAGAAGCCACAAGACAATAGGAGGGGTGCAGTCACGATAAAATGAATAGTAGGCTTTTATCAGATGTATTGGCAATTTTGAAGAATATTTTTAGAGGTCTTGATGCCTTAAACCAAAGAACATGTTATAGGCAAAGACAGCCATCTGCTTAGTGTCCTTCAAAAGTTATTGTCCAGGTAACCATTTAATCTGACAGAAAATTGTCACTAGCATTGCTCTGATGACTATATTGTCTAATGTGAATGAGAAAACTAAAGGAAACTAATAGGACAGGCTGTTTGAAGTAAAGATAGACCAGAAAATCCGAGAATATCATCACTGTTACTCTACTACAAGCTCGAGGCTATTTTAGTGCTTGATTATTTCACAGAAAATCTTGCATGTTTTTATTTTCTAAAAGTAATACCATGTTAGAACTTAACAATTGAGAGTCAACCAATAGAACCATACATTACATAAATTCACAGCATTTATCCAAATTGATATTTTGTCCATGATCTCAGAATCAAAAGGATATTTGAATAATCCTGAGAGAAGTTATTAAAGTCTGCATTTCTCTTTTTTAAAGGAATTTGTATACTCTGTTGTGTGTGAATGCTGTTATTATCATCACTCTCTTATCTCATGGTAAATAGTAAGAGAAGGTCAATATAACAATAAGAGGTTTGAATGCAGAGGGAGGAAACAGGTCATGAAGAATTAGTAACCTAAAATGAGTTAGTGTGAATTAGGGATGGAGTAACTGAATAGAATTCAATAATAATCTCATATTCAAGGTCATATTCTAGCTTCTACTAATGAACTAATCATGTTAGCACAAATGCAGCACAGTTCATGAACGATCACCAGCATTTAGTTTTATCACAGATCTCAATCACCAAGGATGACATTAGGTGTATCTAAATAGATTATCAAAGAGATTTTCTGAGTGTTTATAGCACCTATGGGTTGCCAGAATGGGCATCATTTCAAATATAGTTTCAGAGAAACAGGATAATCCTGAACTTAGGGAGACACCTACAGGCACAGTTGATAAAATAAAAAGGAGGATCCGAGAGTCAGAAAACAATATTTAATCAGGAAAACCAAAATAATCTTCTTTGAAAATACTTTTGAATGCTGAGAACACTTTTTATAATAAGCACAAATTAGACAAGAATATCTTAGTAACAAATGTGTATATATATATTATCTTTCAACTTCAGGCTAGTTATAAAAATCAAACTTTGTCAAATGGTCTAAAGCATGATCCATAATTGTTGGAAATGGGTCAGGATTTATTGATTGGTAGAAATAACATTAGTTGCTGTCATCATCATCATCATTTTTACTGAGTGTCTATCAAATAGCAACAAGTTTATTTAGGTATTCATCACTTTGGTAAGTTTTTTCCCCTTATTTAAAATAAAAATAATTCTGGTAGAACAAACATGGTCTATGCTGGCACATTTATGCCTTAACGTAGGCTTCCCTGGGCTCAGTCAGTAAAGAATCCACCTGCAATGCAGGAGACACGGGTTCAGTCCCTGGGTAGGGAAAATTCTCTGGAGAAGGAAAAGGCAACCCACTCCAGTATTCTTGCCTGGGAAATCCCATGGAGAGGAGTCTGGTGGGCAACAGTTCATGGGATTGCAGAGTCAGATATGACTTACCAACTAAACCACCAGCCACCAGGACCTGTTTTTAAAAAAAGATTGTTTAACAGTATAAAGTGAATAGGAATTTACAGATACTAGTGGAGGGTGGCAGTTACATCTGACATAATCTTGTCTGTGAATATAGAACTGTTAACAACCCTCCCCTCTACCTCCATTACAAAACTCCCTGAAACAGAAATTAGAGGGGGAATTCATCCTTTTTTCATGTTACTTTTTTCATGTTTAATGGGTATAGAGGTTCAGTTAGGGAAGATAAGTTCCAGAGATGAATTATGGTGATAATTGCACAATATAAATGTATTTAAAGCCACAGAAATAAATGCTTAAAAATGGTTAACATGGTAAACGTTATTGTGTATGTGTGCTGCATGCTAAGTCACTTCATTCATGTCCAACTCTTTGTGACCCCATGGACTGTGTAGCCCACCAGGCTCCTCTCTCCATGGGATTCTCCAGGCAGGAATACTGGAGTGGGTTGCTATGCCCTCCTCCAGGGGATCTTCCTGCTTCCATGCAGGTTTTGCTCAGAAAGTATGCCTCTTCAAACCCCTCCTCCACTTCTTATATTACTACTATATTTATATAACACAAATTTCCATTAAATTGCAGGGAAAGAATTTAGACATCATTCTAAAGCCCAACACACTTCTAAAGAAAGAAAAGCTTCTAAAGCTCTGATATTGACCCAAATAATCATTAGAAAACAAATCCTATAATTCAACCTTTTCCTAATGTTGACATTAGGTCTGTGTATCCAGTTGTGAAATCACTGCACATTAAAAAAAGTCCACAAAAGAACAACTAAAATGAGTGATGGAACAGCAGATTCCACACAGCAAATACCGAAGGATCAAGAGCCTACTTTTTTTTAGATAAAATTCAGATTCTGTCAATTCAATATTCCAATATAAGATCATAGCCTCTCCATCTTTTCCATCTCTGAACAGCACCTAAGCAGATAAGCTTAGATACTTAGAATTTCTCTGGTATATTATTGTAACAGTCTCTTAATTCTTATCTCCAGTCTTGCCTCCATTAAAAGACATCTTTCACACAGCTGCTATGCTAAAACTCAAATCTCATCGGATTATTTCCCTGGTAAAAATCCTTATATGATTATCTTTATCTTCAGGATAAAGTCTGAATCCCTTAACTGCACAAGCCTCTGTATGAGATCAGCCCCTGCCTACCTACCTTCCCAGTTTCATGCCTTAGCATTCATTCCTTTTAAAATAATAACCCTAACATTTATAAAACAGATGCCATATGCCAGGGCTGTCCTAAATATTTTTAATGGTGGTAAAAACATACCACATAAGCACTTCCCAGGTGGCACCAGTGGTAAAGATCCCACCTGTCAATGTGGGTTTGATCCCTGGGCTGGGAAGATCCCCTGGAGGAGGGCATGGCAAACCCACTCCAGTATTCCTGCCTGGAGACTCCCATGGAGAGAGGAGCCTGGTGGGCTACAGTCCATGGGGTCACAAAGAGTTGGACATGAATGAAGTGACTTAGCATGCAGCACACATACACAATATAAAGTTTGCCATGTTAACAACCATTGTTAAGCATATATTTCTGTGGCTTTAAATACATTTATATTGTGCAATTATCATCATAATTCATCTCTGGAACTTATCTTCCCTAACTGAACCTCTATACCCATTAAACATTAATTCCCCATTCCCTGTTCTCTCCAGGCCCTAGCAAGCACCATTCTACTTTCTGGCTCTATGTATTTGACTATTCTAGGTATAATACCTCATGTAAGTGAAATTGGGCTTCCCAGGTGGCACTAGTGGTAAAGAGCCTGCCTGCCAATGCAGGAGATATGAGACAGGTTCAATCCCTGGGTCAGGAAGATCCCTTGAAAGAGGGCATGGCAACCCACTCCAGTATTCTTGCCTGGAGAATCCCACGGACAGGGGAGCCTGGCAGGCTATAGTCCACAGAGTCACAAAGATTTGGACATGACTGAAGTGATTTAGCATGCATGAATACATAAGTGAAATCATTCAATATTTGACCTTTTGTGACTGAAGTATTTAGCATAATGTTTTCAAGATTCATCTGTTATGTGTCAGAATTTCCTTTTCAAGGCTGAATAGTATTCTATGTATTTATTACATTTTGCTTATTCATTCATCTGTCAGTGGTCACTTGGATTGCTTCCACCCTTTGGCTACTGTAAATAATGCTACCATGAACATTAATACACATATTAATGTACAAGTATCTATTTGAGTCCCTGCTCTGAATTCTTTCGGATATTTACCCAGAAGTAGAATTGCTCGGTAATATGGTAATGGTTTAATTTTTTTGAGCACTGTCATCTTCGATGGTGGTGGTTAGTTGCTAAGGTGTGTCTAACTCTTAGCAACCCCTTGGACTGTAACCCAACAGGCTTCTCTGTCCATGGGATTCTCCAAGCAAAAATACTGGAGTGATTTGCCATTTCCTCCTCCATAGCAGCTGCATAATTGTGCATCTCTACCGGCAGTGTCAAAGGGCTCTGTGATAGTTAATTTTACATGTTAACTCAATGGGGTACCCAGATTAAACATTATTTCTAGGTGTGTCTGTGAGTGTGTTTCTAGATAAGATTAGCATTTGAATAACTGGACTTGGCAAGGTAGACTGCCCTCCCCAATGTGAGTGAGCACCATGAAATCTGCTGAGGGCCTGAACAAAAACAAAAGGTAGAGAAAGAAGGAATTCACCACTTTTTTCCCATCTCAGTAATTTGAGCTGAGACATTGCATCTTCTCTGGCCCTTGGACTGAGATTTACACCATGGGCTCCCTTGGTTCTCCAGCCTTCAGACTCAGACTGAATCATATCACTGTCTTTTCAGATACATACACAATAGCCCTTCTACACTCCTAGCTTGTATCATCATTCTGGAGGAAGCCATGCTAAGAGTCTAAGAACTTTCATTTTAGGGACTACTCATGAAGATCCACTCTCCTGGGTCTTAAGCCAAGCCCAGAAATAACAGGGTCACATGTTCATGTCTAAGATGAAAGCAAAGTCACCTGAAGAATTTCTGCCATTTCTTTCCTGCCTCCCCATTCCAACTTCAGGTCTGACTTAATACTTGTATCAAAGTAATTCTGGTAGAATTTGGCTGAGGACCACAACCACAATATATTCCTTTCATAAATATTCCTACTATTTTTTCCAATATAGGTATAATTATTTTATTTACCTATGGATTATATCTTCTGGTGTTTAAGTTAATTAAAACTAAATTAAAGAATAGGACTAGTTAAGGCTATGGTTTTTCCAGTAGTCATATATGGATGTGAGAACTGGACTAAAAAGAAAGCTGGGTCCTGAAGAATTGATGTTTTTGAACTGTGGTGTTGGAGAAGACTCTTGAGAGTCCCTTGGACTGCAAGGAGATCCAACCAGTCCATCCTAAAGGAGATCAATCCTGGGTGTTCATTGGAAGGATAATGTTGAAGCTGAAACTCCAATACTTTGGCCACCTGATGTGAAGAACAGACTCATTGGAAAAGACCCTGATGCTGGGAAAGATTGAAGGTGGGAGGAGAAGGGGACGACAGAGGATAAGATGGTTGGAGTTGGTGATGGACAGGGAGGCCTGGCATGCTGCAGTTCATGAGGTCACAAAGAGCCGGACATGACTGAGCAACTAAACTGTACTAAACTGAAAGAATAGGCTTAGTCAGATTGCTTTAGGTATTGTTTAATTCTTAAAATAGAAAGTAAACAGATTTATAAGAAATATTTCAAAGAAATATCACAATTGTTAAAATAATACCTTTCTCTCCAGTTTCTGACAAAGTACTCAGCATGTATTATAGAGAGTTTTTAAGGATAATTTTAATTTTTAAAATTAAAGTGAAACTATACACACACATAGCATGACAGCATTCTTATAAGTCAGGTATTTTAACGTAAAGCTTTCAGGAAAGCACATATTAGGTGTTGAATAATTTGAAGACATGGCCTCTTTGATCATTACTGAAAGAATAGATTAGAAAAAAGCTAACCCCAAAACAGGAAGTTATATAGACTGTTGCTTCTTTTCCAAACATTTTTCAATATCATCAAGCACTTGAACAGCAGCCTTTGGAATTCGAGTCCCAGGACCAAACACATTGGAAACACCAACTTCAAACAGAAATTCATAATCCTGTTGAAAGAATTGATTTTATTAATAGAAGAGACAATATTTATATTTCAAGAAAGTGAAACAAAAGGACAATGAATGCTGTCCTTTCTTCTTTATCCTCAGTGCCGCAAACTTTCTCATCTGATTCACTACTGGCATTTGAGGCTGAAAAAATCCTCCGTGACTGGGCCTGCCCTAACCCTAACCTTTACACTCCAAGATATGAAAAGAATAAAAGACATTCTGCCAATTCTCCAAATACCTCAGTGTATTGTTTGTGGTGGGAAGCTGTACGGGCCAGCAGCTGAGAATTTCTGGACCCTACACCATATTACCTTACCTAAATTTTTAC
Organism: Oryx dammah; assembly: GCF_014754425.2. Classification (NCBI taxonomy): domain Eukaryota; kingdom Metazoa; phylum Chordata; class Mammalia; order Artiodactyla; family Bovidae; genus Oryx; species Oryx dammah. The sequence continues at coordinate 28,959,464 of NW_024070195.1, read as the reverse complement.
TATTTGCCATTATTTGTGTTAAATTTAGTATCACATTATAGGTTCAGATTTACAAGGCTACTTATTTCCTCCAAGGTGCTTTGCCTGCAGCTAGTGAATGGCAGTACTTTGAATTTGGCTTCATGCTGGAATTAGATTTTCTATAAATGAAAACTGTTGTTGTTCACTCACTCAGCTGTGTCTGACTCTTTGTGACCCCATGGGCTGCAGCACGTCAGGCTTCCCTATCCTTCACTAACTCCTAGAGTTTGTTCAAACTCACGTTAACTCATTTGAAAAAAATTTTCTGTTGTTGTTGCTGCTATTTATTAGTTTGTTTTAAACAAAGCTTGAGTGAAAAGATTCCCAGGGCACAAATATTGTTCCATGCTTTAGACTGTTTTAACATCAGAGTATTTGGAGCTATAATATCAAGTTTAGGAGATGCTTTAAAGCCCTAATCCTCATTCACTCAGTCAGTCAGTTCAGTTCAGTCGCTCGGTCGTGTCCAACTCTCTGAGATCCCATGAATTGCAGCATGCCAGGCCTCCCTGTCCATCACCAGCTCCCGGAGCCTACTCAAACTCACATCCATCGAGGCGGTGATGCCATCCAGCCACCTCATCCTCTGTCGTCCCCTTCTCCTCTGCCCCCAACCCCTCCCAGCATCAGGGTCTTTTCCATTTACTAGAGTGATCATATTTCCAGGACATCCTGGCTTGTGCTTTCTATTGCAATACCCTTTTTTCCATGAGTTTTTTTTTTTTTTAGCTTTAATTGACATTAGTTTCAGGTGTATAATCTAATGATTCAATATGTGTATACATTGTAAGATGATCACCATGGTAGATCTAGTTAACATCTATTACCATAAATAAGTAAAAAAATTTTGTGTGTGCACATATGAGTTTTGCTTCTCGGCCTTTTGGCTGAGATCGCAGACGGTAAAGCATCTGTCTACGATGTGGGAGACTCGGGTTCGATCCCTGGGTTGGAAAGATTTCTTGGAGAAGGAAATGGCAATCCACTCCAGTACTATTGCCTGGAAAATCCCATGGACAGAGGAGCCTGGTAGGCTACAGTCCATGGGGTCGCAAAGAGTCAGACACGACTGAGCGACTTCACGTTCACGTTCACATGTGAGTTTAGAACTTTTAAGATATCCTGAAAACTGTGCAACACTGTGAGCTCTTGGTAACTCTCTTAGTTTCTTAGTACTATGTCCTTGAGGGTTTCCCTGGTGGCTCAGTGGTAAAGAATCCCTCTGCCAATGCAGGAGACGTGGGTTCAGTCCCTGGGTTGGGAAGACCTCCTGGAAGAGGAAATGGCAACCCACTCCAGTATTCCTGCCTGAGAAATCTCATGGAGGGAGGAGCCTGAAGTCTACAGTCAAGGGGTTGCAAAAGAATCACACATTACCTAGCAACCAAACAACAACAATGTCCTTAGTCCTTGGTCTCTAAGTTACTACTTAGTTACTTAGTTACATACTACTCTTAGTAACTTTCAAATATGCAGTACAATACTATTACCCATGGTCACCACACTGTACATATATTCCCAGAACTTATTTATTTTATAACTGAAAGTCTGTACCTTTTGGCTCCCTTTGCTCGTTTCACCTACCCTCTACCCGCTGCTTTTAGCAACCACCAATCTGTTCTTTCACATATAAGTAAGATCATGCCCTATTTGTATTTCTCTGTCTGACTTATTTCACTTAGTATAAAGCCCTCAAGGTCCACCCATGTTGTCATAAATGGCCAGAATTTTTTATGGCTGAATACTATTCCTCTGTGTATGTGTGTGTGTCACATTTTCTTTATTCACTCACCCACTGATGGACATTTAGGTCATTTCCATGTCTTGGCTATTGTAAATAATGCTGCTATGAACATGGGAGGGGTGAACATATATCAAGCTAGTGGTTTTGTTTTCTTCAGATAAATATCCAGCATTAGGATTGCTGGATCATATGTAGCTCTAGTTTTAACTTTTTGAAAAATCTCTGTACTGTTCACCATAGAGGCTGCACCAATTTACATTCCCACCAACAGTGCATGAAAGCTCCCTTTTCTACATATCCTCGACAACACCTGTTACTTCTTGTCTTTTTGATGACAGCTATTCTAACAGATATGAGGTGATATCTCATTGTGGTTTTGATTTGCACATCCTTGTTAACGGGTAATGTTGAGCATCTTTCCATGTACCTGTTGACCATTTGTCTTCCTTGAAAAAATGTCTATTCAGATCCTCTGCCCAGTTTTTAATTGAATTGTTTTTGCAACACCCTTTTTAGTAGTACCCATTTTTCATTCTCAAAATTGATCATGAGATGATAAATCACATGGTCATGCTAATTATCCCCCAACTACTTCTTTTCTGTCTCCATTATTTCCTTGTAATATTCTTATAATACCATAATTCTGCAGTGGCACTTTACATGTCTTATTGCTATAAGCTCCACAATGGCAATGGTTAAATCATTTTGATTAACAGCCATACATTAGTGCTCTCTAATTTAAAAGCTAAGAGACTTTCAGCTGAATAATAACAACATTTTATATATTTACTGAAAACAAGTAATGAGAAAAATGCATGGGTGTTAACTGATATGTTATATTTAAAAAAAGATGCCCATATTAACACACAAATGTGTCATTATAAAAAATGATCCTTCGCCTTTAAACTCAAGAGGAAAAAGCACGGCAAACACCTACAGATGTTCTGCTGCTGCTGCTGCTGCTAAGTCGCTTCAGTCGTGTCCGACTCTGTGTGACCCCATAGACGGCAGCCCGCTAGGCTCCTTTGTCCATGGGATTCTCCAGTCAAGAATACTGGAGTGGGTTGCCATTTCTTTCTCTAATGCATGAAAGTGAAAAGTGAAAGGGAAGTCACTCAGTCGTGCCTGACTCTTAGCGACCCCATGGACTGCAGCCAACCAGGCTCTTCTGTCCATGGGATTTTCCAGGCAAGAGTACTGGAGCGGGGTACCATTGCCTTCTCCACAGATATTCCAGGTAATTTAAATATCCAGAGATTTCTATGATATATACATCTTGAAAATGTCAGCCCCTTGTATTACAGGCCTGCATTTCTTCTCAATTTTTTTTTTTTAACACCAAAAACATTTTGTATTGGAGTATAACCAATTAATTAAGAATGTTGTGGTAGTTTCAGATGAACAGCAAAGGGACTCAGCCATGCATATACATATATCCATTCTCTCCCAAACCCCCTACCATCCAGGCTGGCATCGATCTGTATTTAAATGCCACTACCTTGTACTGCCTAATTATTTTGAGTCTTACATTTTAATATCATGCCTAAGAGCTTAGGTATTAATATTATGGGCTCTAAAACTGCAATACAGATAAAAGTGTTCCATAGTCAGACAGTAATAAAGAATTAAAGCCCTTTATATTCTCAAATAATAAACTATACTTATCAAAATAAGAGGCAAAGGTGCTAATAAAAATAGTTTTGTGTTGACCAATAAATAAAAATTAAATAGTCACTCAGTCATACCTGACTCTGTGACCCCATGGACTGTGCCCACCAGGCTCGTCTGTCCATGGAATTCTCCAGCCAAGAATACTAGAGTGGGTAGGCATTCTCTTCTCCAGAAATACTAGAGTGGGTAGGCATTCTCTTCTCCAGGGGATCTTCCCCATCTAGGGACTAAACCTGGGTCTCCTGCACTGCAGGCAGATTCTTTACCATCTGAGCCACCAGGGAACAAAACCACTTTTGTGTTGACTATACCACATTAAGTACTGCATTGTTAGAAAGAAGTAATATACAACTTGGTTGCCAGTCCATTATAACCAACCTCACAGGCTCATACATATGTATCTTCTCATTTCATAAGTAGTGTATACATTCATTATTTTATATTCTGAATTGTAACAGAAGGAGAAAAACTGAAAACATGGGCACAAGGTCACATTTCACTGACAGATTCCTGCTATACAGTGGTGGGGGTCTTTGTAGTTCGTATAGTCATTTACTTAGGAGCAATCTCATATACAGTTCTTGTAACTCAATATTTTTTCCATTCTCAGTAAAAACACAATTCGATATTATTAAAAATTGGATTGGACATAGACCCAGGTTATAGCTTAACTATTTTAACTGATTGGTAAGGTCATATATTTGGGTCGGGAACATCCCCTGGAAAAGGGATAGGCTACCCACGCCAGTATTCACAGGCTTCCCTGGTGACTCAGATGGTGAAGAAATCTACCTGCAATGCGGGAGACCTGGGTTTGATCCCTGGGTTGGGAAGATCCCGGGAAGGAGGGCATGGCAACTCACTCCAGTATTCTTGCCTGGAGAATCCCCATGGACAGAGGAGTCTGGTGGGCTACAGTCCGTAGGGTCACAAAGAGTCGGACACGACGAAGCAACTAAGCACACACGGCACAAGGTCACATATGGACAGCGTCCCTGTCTCCTTAATAAATTAATTAACATTACTGTTACCTAGCATCCATTTATCTTTTCCTAAGAGGATCCACATTCTTGTTCTAGAATCCACATATTCTCCATTCAGCCATAATTTTCAGGACAGGCTGATTCCATTTATGTCTGAATTAGGTGTTTTGGGCTCTCAGAAAACTATATCCCAATTGAATTAGCTTCATGAAAATGGGGGTTTTATAGGATCACGTAACTGATACAGTGCTAAGTTAGGGGAGCATTCAGGGATGGGGATATGGAGGAAATGAACAAGGTAGCAACTCTGAAACAACAGAAGCAAGTGCTGAGAGGACTGATCAACTAAAGGACTGACTCCACTGCCAGGATGAGGGGTGTTCACTCTTTCCCTGGGGAGGGCTGATATCCTCACTGTGTGTTCACCGTTCTTCTCTATTCCAGATGTGAGACTGTATTACTTTCAGCCTGTTCCTTTTCCATCAGTGCTTACTGAATATGACGAAGACAGATCTCTATCTAGGTGACTAATTTGTAGGGAGGCAACTCTCTCATAGCAGCATTATGTAGTATTAAATTATGCACACCGAGGGCTTCCCAGGTGACGCTAGTGGTGGAGAACATGCCTGCCAACACAGGTAGACCTAAGACACAGGTTCAATCCCTAGGTTGGGAAGATTCCCTGAAGGAGGTAATGGCAACCACTCCAGTGTTCTTGCCTAGAGAATCCCATAGACAGAGGACGGACTACAGTCCATGGGGTCGCAAAGAGTTGGACACAACTGAAGCAACTTAGCATGCATGCATGCATACTGAATTACAATACAGTCTAAAGAGAAAACAACATTGACCACTTTTGTAGAATTTACTTAGTAGAAGCACTAGGAAATAATTTGGTTCTAATTTGGCTCTAACTCTGCAACACATTTTTAGAGAAAATATACAGTAAATTAAATAATTACATACGAACTACTGTTACTCAGCAGTCCCAGTACAGTACTAGAAAATGTAGGAGATGAAAATACCTGCGGTGGTATCACTCCCCCACACATGACAAGAATATCTGGCCGTCCAAGGGCGTTGAGTTCCTTGATGAGCTCAGGAACGAGGGTCTTGTGCCCAGCAGCCAGGGTGCTCACACCCACAGTGTGCACATCTGCATCCACAGCCTGCTGGGCCACCTCCCGGGGAGTCTGAACAGTTACAAAGTGAAGACGCAAATCATTATTAATCCCAAAAAGTGTTTCTAAAGTGTTACAACTACTTCGGTGGACATTCCAAATTTGTCATTAAAAATCTTGACGTGAATGTAACTTCGTATTTCACCATTCTCAAATACCACCTCATCCACTCGTTGTAATAAACACCAGTGCTATGTCTGCTTCTAGCTCTACCATTTATCAATTAAGTTATATCAAGATAAAGTTCCCCACAAAATCTTTAAGATAAAGGGGAGATATAGGCAAAATATATTATCTCTTCATTATAATTTTTTAAAAAATACATCTGTTGTCTTCATTACCAACATTAAGTGAGAGGTAACATGTGATAGGATCTAAAGAATTAAAGACTGAACTTAAAATGCAACATTAAAAAAGTGAATTTTAGGATTAAACATTGAATGAGAAGACAGAAGATGGTGTGGACTACAAAGCACCAGGACCTTGTTCTCCCATGGAAATATGAAATTAACGGTAATATATGAGGCAAAATAGGGCTTCCCTGGTGGCTCAGATAGTAAAAGAATCTGCCTGCAATGCAGGAGATGCACATTCAATCCCTGGGTCAGGAAGATCTCTTGGAGAAGGGAATGGCTACTCACTCTAGTATTGTTGCCTGGAGAATTCCATGGACAGAGGAGCCAGGCAAGCTACAGTCCATGGGGTCAAAAAGAGTCAGACACCTCTGAGCAACTGACAATCTCACTTTCACTTCATGGAGCAAAATAACAGGAGAACTGTAGAAACTAGTTAAGGGGCTATAGCATCCAGGGAAGTGCATAAACAAGAAAAGGGATGATTCAGGTGAGGCCATGTCTCTCATTTATTATCTTAGTTTACTACTGGGATATAAAATTATAACGGATGTTTTCAAACATTCAATAATGAATTAACAAAGATTGTATCTCCATTATGAGTTCATGACACTGCTTTAATAATATACATGAATTTAAATCATTTCATATTTAAAAAAGTACCTACACGTCTCTCATGGTACATATAATGTAAATCAAGACAATTGGGAAGGATAAGGCCATCTGAGAAACCACTGCATAATTATAAGCAGAAAAAATACTATAAAAATTTGTGAATTTTCTTGGAGTTTGGCAAGATTTTAAGACTCATAATTTTAGTGCAAAAACAAAGGATTCTATACTCATTAATGGAACTACATTTAAGAAGATCCCGAGGAAAGTCATATAACATATTGGTAAAACTTTGAGTCTGCAAAAAATACTAACATGAAATTAAAACCTTTTAAAATTGTGCATATTCTTGCTATTGATTTCTTAAAGATAAGGAATTTAATTTAAGCATGATTTGTTATTCATATCATCCATGCTACCAAAATTTATTAGATTAAAACTCCATTTGAATAATTCAGTTCCATGTCTTGTTTATATAAGTCAAAGTGGAAATTATCAAATGTCGCAATTTTAAAAACATCAAATTGATTATTTTTATTAAATCAGTCATCAGAGTACTACATGATTGTACCTTCAGCCACAGATAACTATTTTTTTTAATGATGCAGAATTATGGTAACAAAGCTGATGCTACTAAAAGACAAATTAAACTTTTAGAGATGGTATTTAATGAGGAAATTAACTTTCAGTTATTTCTAAGATTCCTTTAGGTTCCAATTTTTTAAAATTTTTCCAACAATTTTTTAAAATTCTTTTTATTTTATGATAAAAACATTTCCCAAAAGCTAACCACTAAATATTTGCATTATATTTGATCACTATTTAAAATAAGCAAAAAAACTAAAGCAAAGGGATAGCAAAGTGTGAGTAAGAAAGTAGAATGGAAAAGTATTCAACTTAGAAGACTAAAAGTAAACTAAATACATTGTATATGATTTATTTAATCTTAAATATATTTGAGATTCTTAACAAAACTCACCTTAAATGTGTGAGACTCTAAACATATTTACATATTTATCTACCAATACAGTTTAAGAACACATACCCAGAAGTCTGGGCTAACTCTTTATCATAAGAATTTTCTCTAGCTTTTCTGAGCAATATCTTAAAATCCCAAACGGGAAAACTCTAATGGGAGACGCTATAAAGGCTGGGCCTCTTGAGTAAGGTGTACTTCTTTCCCAGTAAAAATTCAGTGAATACTCTTTAGTCTTCATTTCAGTTGACCTATCTGCAACATATAACAACAGGACTTGAAATTCCTCCCAACAGTTTTCAATACCTGAAAAAGAGGACCAATATCCACATCAAAACCAAGATCAGCAAATCCTGTAGCAATAACTTTTGCTCCTCGGTCATGTCCATCTTGTCCCATTTTTGCCACAAGAAGACGAGGTCTGCGACCTTCACGTTCCATGAACTTCTCAACCCTAAGGAACATTTCAAAATATATTTTAAGGCTTAAGAGTCCTAAAAAAAAAAAAGAAAAAACAGTTTAGTGTTAGCAGGTGTGAGTATCACTTCTAGAAAGAAACCTTCAGGACAGGAAGTCAATAAAGAAATAACATCACAGACCTTCAAGATTATGATGTTGTAAAAGAGTTATATTTAAGGGGCTAGCAAATAAAAATGAGAATAAAGGCATTAGATACCAAAAATTAAATAAAATAAAATATAACAGTTATACAATAATTGACCAAAGGTAAGATATAAAACTATAATTTACTTGCAGCAAATCTTTCAAATTTATATAAAAACACCTAATCTGTTTATTCATATTTTATTAATATCTTTGTTTTACATCAAGAACTCAATTAAAGCCTGAATATGTTTACCATCTCCTACCCTAGAAGAAAATTTGAAAGACTGTAAGCCTGTAACACTGAGAACATCACAGTGAAGCAAGATGAGAAAACAACAACTTCACAACTTCTTAAGACAGTATCCATAGTACAATATGCAGAAATAGTAAAATATCAACTAAAAAATGCCTTCAGAATTATTTGTACATATACTTGACTCACTAGCTGTTTTGGACTGTCCATATCTCACTTACCATTCACAAGTGTGAACTCCTCCAAGTGGCCTCAATGTGATATCTTATGATAATGTATAATCAAAATAGTTTCTTGCTTAAGTCAATAAATGTACGCCCCAGATGAAAAAGCACTAAGAAACAAATTTGCTTTTGTTAAAAGAAAAAAACACGTGCCATTTTGATGACTTTCACCTTGGTTGTTTTGATATTATTCTCATATATGAGTAGCGATATAATTGTGGAAAATTTATTACAGAGGTTGAGAAAACCAATCATTAGGAAGGTACTACTCACACTACAGAAACATGATCAATTTATATTAATTCATATTTCCAACTCATGTTGGACTGTGTCACTTACTATCAGTTCAGTAATGACTGCTTTTAACTTATTCATAGATGGCAACCAAATATTTACTTTCAAATAGGAAAAGTAAAGATTTTATAATTGTTTGAGTGATTAAACAATGTAAATAAAATTTAAGCTAATATAAAAGTGTACCATCTTAAGGAGATTGAAATCTAAGTCCCTAGAGGATGTGAAGCAATATCAACATTGATTAAACAAACATTTGCTTTAAATGAGAAACTCCTAAAGGGGACTATGGTCAAAGTTCAAAATATTATTACAGTAAAACTACAGATTAAGGAGGAAAGTATAAGTCAAATATCAGTATTTTCCAATTGTATGTGAGAAAATTAAGCCCACAGTAGATACATGAGGATTGTGTTAACAGAAAAGATGACATTCTGGTTTAAGAAATCTCACACATTACCTTTTGATAGCAAATGCTATCTCTCTACTTTCTCCAAATTCCTGGCGGTAGGCTCCACTCACCATACGATCATTAGCTTTATGTTCACCAAATACCTTTTTCATGGCATCTGTGATTTCTCCAACTGTACATCTAAAATATTAAATGGAGGTTCTGATAACATCACTATTTGGGATATAATATTTACCTTAATATTCAATATACTTAGACATATTTTATTACCTCTGTCAAAAATAGGCTGTCAAATACCTGAATCTGAATGTTCTTTACTGCATTCATGACTGCATCTTTCCTCAGAATAATTATGAAAAAAAATACTCTGGATGCCTTTATACAATGTGATCTCTTTTCACCATTTGTCAACTGAAAAATGACCGAATGACCTAAAAACTACTAATAGACAAGTATCTAAAGAGTACTGAGCAATTCACTGCTTAGCAATATAAATGGGCAAAGAGCAATATTCCCAGTAGGATTTTTTTAACAAAAAGTAAATCTTTTATTAATAGTGTATTACATTTTTGTTTATTAATTCATTCAACATGTACTGAGTACCTAATATGGGGCAAGCACTGGTAAGTGCTAGAGATATAGTGATAAATAAAACCAAAAAAAAAAAAACTTACTCTTGCAGAGCATATCATCCAGTCAGAGTATAAACACAGTACACTAACAAATTAATTTCATATGGTAATAAGTACTATGAAGACATTAAAATAGGCAAAATAGAATGAGGTGCTTGGGAAAGCTGTTTTAAAGCAGCTAAAGACATGAAGATACAGCTTTTGAACTAAGATCTAAATGATGAGAAAGAGAAACTCAAGGGAACGTAAGAGGGAAAAGTGTTTGAAAAAGGAAATGCCAAATGCAATGACTCTGAGAAGTAGGAAAATATATTTTATGTGCTAAAAATAGAAAGAAGGAAATTGGGGACATTAACAAAGGAAGCAGGATAAGACAAGGTCTGAGAAGTAGGCAAGAGTTACATTCAGCCATCTTATAAGCCATAGTAAGATTAGGTTTTAATTTAAAAGAAATGGGAGACCATTGAAGGATTTTAAGCAGAGAAGTCATCTTATTTCTTTTAAGAAATTATAACTGAAAAACAAAAAAGTAACATACTATTCATTCTATCCCTTAAGCAGCTGAAACAACTTAAAAAGTTCATTATATTAATTATATTAAGCAATAAACAATAAAAGCAAAACCAATTTCTTTACTGACATTATCATATATTGGGAGAAAAGATTTTGCGGGTCACTTGATTTTCTGCATGTTCTGTAAGGCAAAGGACTAACTGCCTTTATTCTAGACTATTTTTTCAAAGATGTCTACATAGTACACAGCTCAGGAAGAAAGAGATACTGTCCACCTTTAACAAAAGGCAGGTTTGCTTACTGTGAGCATAATAATGTCTTCCTATACTTGAAAGAACATCAAATTTGAACCTGTAAATCAGTGACATTACAAGAGCTTCAAATGTCCTGAGCCACAGGGAAATACAGCTATTAATATACTCCATGGAAAATGGATGAATGTTTTCAAAGCACAGATATTTAAAAAAAAAAAACAAAAACAAGAATCAATTTTATTTTGGTTTCCAATTATTTTCTTTTAGGTTTACATGGTTTATAGAATCAATCGCTTATTTAAGACTGATTCTGAAAAGCAGTCAACTTTTAGTATTTGGAAAACTTCAAACTTACATATCCTTTACCTTGCTCGAGTTGCATCTACAGCGAGAGCGAGAATATTCCCATCTCCACTGGCAGCACATGCAGTCAGAGCATCGAGACACCGTTCAGCCAAAGCCTGATCCCTAGTGGATTTGACCTTACAGTAACAGGTAAGGAAAGGGACAGTTTGTGTGATTAGAAAATAAAATAGAGATCAGATTATACATACATATATAAACACACACATATATACACACACGTTTCATATGGAAACTGTTCCAAAATCCTAACTTTAAAAGCAAAAGAAAAAAGAAAAAAGAGAGAGAGAGATAACATATATCCTACATTTGGTATTTTGTTCATTTATTCACTCCCTCAACGTTTAAGAACTTCCTAAAGATGGTGACTGCAGCCATGAAATTAAAAGACGCTTACTCCTTGGAAGAAAAGTTATGACCAACCTAGATAGCATATTGAAAACAGAGACATTGCTTTGTTGACTAAGGTCTGTCTAGTCAAGGCTATGGTTTTTCCTGTGGTCATGTATGGATGTGAGAGTTGGACTGTGAAGAAGGCTGAGCACCGAAGAATTGATGTTTTTGAACTGTGGTGTTGGAGAAGACTCTTCAGAGTCCCTTGGACTGCAAGGAGATCCAACCAGTCCATTTTGAAGGAGATCAGCCCTGGGATTTCTTTGGCGGGAATAATGCTAAAGCTGAAACTTCAGTACTTTGGCCACCTCATGCGAAGAGTTGACTCATTGGGAAAGTCTCTGATGCTGGGAGAGATTGGGGGCAGGAGGAGAAGGGGACGACAGAGGATGAGATGGCTGGATGGCATCACTGACTCGATGGACGTGAGTCTGAGTGAACTCTGGGAGTTGGTGATGGACAGGGAGGCCTGGCGTGCTGCAATTCATGGGGTCACAAAGAGTCAGACACAACTGAGTGACTGAACTGAACTGAACTGAAAGTAACGCCAAATTCTATGTAACACTGATCATTCAGAAATAAGCAGGGCAATAATAAATAATATTGCTGACCCTCCCAAGTATTTAAGAGATCAAACTTAGAAATATCTTAGTTATATAATACTTTATTAGCTCTGGACCCAACTACATACCTAAACAAAGTTACCTAAAGTTCAACTTTTTACAAGTTTTCACATCTGTATGAGTCTAAAATATGATACTGCTTAAGATGCCACTAAAATTTTATCATATTTATAAAATGAGGGGGATTAGGAAATTTATATTAAAGGCAAAGAACAAACCACATCCATTATCATTACTGAGTTTCTCACTCTTATCTAAAAATAAGTTATATTATCATTTATGTTAACTGCATGCCCTTAAGCTGTAAGTTTAAGAAAGTTTAATTATGAGAGGAAACGAGTTTTCCAAATATAATAAATATTGAGACTTTTGTGGTCATTGGAAATATGCTACATCCTAAATAAAACAGTTTTTAAAAAAAGGCAAAATGTGGGAGAGGAACAATTAACTCCTCAATGAGGGTGTAAAAAGAAATAATATCATTAAACATTTGCCATTAACTCTAATAGAAAAAACAAATGGAAGATGAATGTTGTGCATATAGTCTAACCGGACAAAGTCTATTAGATTCTTAAAAGAATACTTAAACTGAGGGGGGGAAAGTCCTATCTTAATCACAAGGATAGTAAACAGAGAAAATCATTAAGGAACTTCAACTTTCCTGCCTTAGAAATAGCAGTAATTACTAGAGCCAGAGATTATGAGACAAAGTAGCTCCATATAATAGAAATATATAGGTTACAACAATAAGAATTAATATGTTTTATCTATTTTATTTTAGTACTTTGTATACTTTGGTTCATCTCAGTAAGAAACTGGAAATAAAAAAGTATACCAGTACTCTAGTTCCAATCAAAATAAACATCTTTCATTCTAAACTATATCTTACTGAAACACTATTCAAATATATTTGAATTTAAAAAAAAAAGATGAAAGCAAATAAGTCTTTCATAGTAGTATCAGGAACACAAAAATAAATTACAGTGAGAAGACCTGGGTTCAAATATGGACTCTGAATTTAATCTTGTTTTTAACTTTGAGCTATATAACCATCTAAGCCTTACTTCAAATCAATAAATTATTGATTTATTATTATGGAGCAGCTTTTAATAAGAACATACAAGTTTCACAGAGGCAGATATTATGATTAAAAAGGTGAATGTTTAGTTATCAACAACTTAGATTTGAGTCTTGCTTAATTATTTATCCTGAGCAAGTTTCTCAATCTCCCTTATCTTTAGTTTCTTTATCTCTAAAATGTTGGGAAATAATACATACCTCACATGGTGGTTGTAACAATAGAGCAGGATATCTGAGGGCTTGGACAGTGCCCAGCATACCAAAAAAAACCACTCAAAATATGATAGCTGTTATTACCTTCTTAAGTTTTTCAATCTGCTTATTACGCACTGAAGTATTATCAATTGCCAAAACATCCACAGACTCCTCTTTTTCCAACTGGTACTTATTTACTCCAACAATTACTTCAGAACCTGTCAATTTCCCAGAGGAAAATAATATGTAGATTTTATTCACAAATAATTGTCTAACAGTAATACTCTGATCACCACATACTTTTCTTATAAGTTTAATATTTTTAAGTAGTATTCTTAACTCTTAATAGACATCAATAAAGATCAGCAAATACCAATATGGAATAGGGGTAGAAGGGGAAAAGACAAGCAGATATCAGAATATCTGTAAGGGAGGGCTTTTATTATTCTCTCAAACTTTCCCAGAGCTTCTGATAAACTCTCTTCTAACACTACAAAATTAAGACAGTAGTAGCAGCTACCATCTAAGATTTATAAGGTAGAAGATAAATGTGCAAGAGCTTTTCTAGTAGTTTAATTCCCTTAAAGCCAATCACTTTTAAATAACAACAACAAAAAAAGCCTTTAAAATTTATAAATGATAAACTATAATTACAAACTCTGCTTTATAAAGCCTCCAAATATACTTTATACATGTTTTCCCATGTGTGTCCAGGCATGCAAAAATACAACACAGAGATAGATACATATAGACTCATGAGAAACATTTTATCCAAGTTTCACTTATCCATAACTTTTGTTCTATTAACTATATGTGCTATCTTCAAATACAAATTAATATTTGTTTTTAATTACTTCATTTCACATAAAACCTTTTTTACTTTGTCTTACCAGAATCTATTCTAGCTTGTCTTCGGGCAGCACATTCTTCAATTCGAAGCTTAGGTATTCCCTCTGCTACAGCTTTGGCCATTCCACCCATCTCCTCAATTTCATTAATGAGCTAATAAGAAAAACACATTACTAGAAGAAACTATAAGAAAACTAGGAGAAAATATGAAAATATTTTAATAAATAGTACAAACATGTTATGCTATGTAAATACTAAAGTTAATAAAATTATAAATTATTTTAGTGATAAATTTAATGTTTCTTGAGAAAAGAAGTAAGTTGACAAGAGCATTGATTAGAAATTCTGCAGAGCTAACAATACTGTTTGATAGGTGGCTCAGACGGTAAACAGTCTGTCTACAATGTGGGAGACCTGGCTTCGATCCCGGGGTCAGGAAGATTCCCTGGAGAAGGAAATGGCAACCCACTCCAGTACTCTTGCCTAGAAAATCCCATGGATGGAGTAGCTTGGTGCAGGCTACTCCATCCATGGTGTTGCAAAGAGTCAGACATGACTGAGTGACTTCACTTCACAAGAGCATAGATCTTAAAAGCTCTCACCACAAGCAAAACTATCTGTAACTATGTGTAGTAATGGATGTTAACCAAACTTATTCAGATAATTCTTCAACAATATATACAAATATTAAATCCTTACACTGTACACTTTAACACAATGTAAATATGCAAATTACATCAATTAAAAAGGACATTCTGTGTTTAAAATCATTTGAAAAGACAACAGAAGGGGAGAGAGGACCCAAGATGGCAGAGGAATAGGACAGGGAGGCCACTTGCTCCCCCACAAATTCATCAAAAGATCATTTGAATGCTGAACAACTTCCACAAAACAACTTCTGAATGCTGGCGGAAGACACCAGGCACCCAGAAAGGCAGCCCATTCTCTTCTAAAGGAGGTAGGACAAAATATAAAGGAGAAAAAGTGAGACAAGAGTTAGGGATGGAGACCTGTCCTGGGGAGGTGGCATGAAGGAGAAATTTCCAAACAGTAAGAAACTCTCTCACAGGCAGGTCTGTGGGGAGTTTTGGAATCCCAGAGGGCAACATAACAGGGAGAAGAAAAAAAAAAAACCCACAGAATACACACCTAACCACAACTGCCAGTAGAGAAGTAGCCCAGACACTTGCATCTGCCACCAGCAAGCAGGGGCTGGACAGGGAGGCATGGGCTGCATAACTGGTGCTTAGGTTAAGGACCGGGCATGAATGCCCTGAGGACAATCTGAGGGAGCTAACATGAGATAGCAACCCAAACTTGGGATCCTCAGAAAGGAAAAAAAAGGAGAACTTTACTGCAAAAGGCTCTAACGTGAAGACTGGCCCATTCACACAGCAAAGGATTGAGCGAATACCAAAGGATAGCTAGTCGGCTGCATACAGGGCCCTAGCCCCCGCCGGAGGCAGAAAGGCATGTGACAGCCTGAACCAGAAGGCAAGGGGCTGCTGCAATCTTGCTCCAGAGACCGGCATCCTCCACCAAACTGTGAGCAGGTTCCCAGCTGCTAACCACGTCTTCCTGAGATCCTGGACAGTTGACATCTGCCAGGAGGGACACAGCCTGAGATCAGCTCCCCAGGGGAGACACACAGCACACCTGAGATAATGCTCTCGTGGCACACCCAGGAAACTAAGCAGCCAAGACCAGGGAGATGATTAAGATGCACAGCCCACCTGGGACAGTGCACTCGCCAAGCACCTGGTTGCCTGAGCTGCTGAGACCTGGGAAGGGCACAAAACGCATGCCCAACCAAGTCTGTGCACTTGCAGAGTACCCCAGAACCTGAGCAACTTAGACCTGGGAAGCACACACTGCCTTGAGCTGGAGCAAACCCAGTGTGGTCCATACACAGCAAGCACTCCCCACACATGCCAGCAATGTTTGTTTGCAGTATCCCTCCTTCCCCATAACACAACTGAACAAGTGAGCCTAAACAAGTGACCACCTTTGCACCCTTGTGTCAGGATGGAATTTAGACACTGAAGAAACTTGCAAACAGAGGAAGCCAAAATAAACAGGAGGGAACCGTTCTGGAAGTGACAGATAAAACAGATTAAAACCCTGTAGTTAACACTGACTAAGCACTGGAGGGGGCCTATAGAACTTGAGAACAAGTACAAGCTGGAACAAGGAACTATCTGAAACTGAACTGACCCCACATTGCTCACAACAGCTCCAAAGAAATTCCTAGATATATTTTTACTATGATCACTTTTAAATTTTTAAAATTATTTATTACTCCTTTAATTTTCATTTTTATAAA
The DNA here is from genome assembly GCF_014754425.2 of Oryx dammah. Lineage (NCBI taxonomy): Eukaryota > Metazoa > Chordata > Mammalia > Artiodactyla > Bovidae > Oryx > Oryx dammah. The sequence continues at coordinate 28,942,909 of NW_024070195.1, read as the reverse complement.
CTATAATTACCTTGCAAAAAAAATAAAGACTCTATTTTTAAAGCAAGTTTCATTATATATATTTTATAATTTTATGACTGGTTTTGTTATCTTTAATATGTATTTTTGAGAATCTAACCTCTACTCTAGATTTTTAATCTTTGCTTTTTGGTATTTGTTATCAATTTTGTACCTTTAAGAATGTAATCTTCAGTACCCATTTTCATTTAGGGGTGTGATTTACTGGCTTGATTGCTCTCTCCCCTTTTAACTCTACCTTTTCTCCCCCAGGTCACCTCTATCTCCTCCCTTCCCCTTCTCTTCTCTACTTAACTCCGTGAATCTCTCTGGGTGTTCTGAGCTATGGAGAACACTTAGGGAACTGCTTACTGGCTAGATTGGTCTCTCTCCTTTTGACTGCCCCTCTTCTCCTCCTGGTCACCTCTATCTCCTTCCTCCGTCTTCTCTTCCCCATGTAACTCTGTGAACCTCTCTGGGTGTCCCTCACTGTAGAGAACTGTTTCACCATCAACATAGACATTTTATGATCGAGGATGTTTTATCATGTGCTGTATGGATAGAGACGTCTTGAGGCTACTGTAAGAATAAGACTGAAAGCCAGAGGCAGGAGGCTTAAATCCAAAACTGAGAACATCAGAGAACTCCTGACTCCAGGGAATACTAATAGACAAGAACTCACCCAAAAGCCTCCATACCTACACTGAAACCAAACTCCACCCAAGAGCCAACAATTCCAGAGCAAGACATACCACACTAATTCTCCAGCAACACAGGAACATAGCCCTGACATTAATATACAGGCTGCCCAATGTCACACCAAACACACAGACACTCCAAAACTCACTACTGGACACTTCATTGCACTTCAGAGAGAAGAGATCCAGCTCCACCCCCCAGAACACAAACACCAGCTCCCCTAACCAGGAAATCTTGACAAGCCACTGGTCCAACCCCACCCACAGGGAGCAGGCTCCACAATAAAACGGAACACTTCCAGCCTACAGAAAGGGCACCGCAAACACAGCAATCTAAATGAAATGAAAAGGCAGAGAAATATTCAGCAGGTAAAGGAACATGATAAATGCCCACCAAACCAAACCAAAGAAGAGACAGGGAGTCAACCTGAAAAACAATTCGGAATAATGATAGTAAACATGATGCAAAATCTTGAAAACAAAATGGAGTTACAGATAAATAGACTAGAAACAAGGATTGAGAAGATGCAAGAAATGTTTAACAAGGACCTAGAAGAAATAAAGAAGAGTCGATTGATAAGGAATAATGCAATAACTGAGATCAAAAGCAGTCTGGAGGGAACCAACAGTATAATAACTGAGGCAGAAGATAGGATAAGTGAGGTGGAAGATACAATGTTGGAAATAAATGAAGGAGAGAGGAAAAAAGAAAAAAGAATTAAAAGAAGTGAGGACAACCTCAGAGACCTCTGGGACAATGTTAAATGCCCCAATATTCGAATCATAGGAGTCCCAGAAGAAATAGACAGAAAGCGCATGAGAAAATACTTGAGGAGATAACAGTTGAAAATGTCCCTAAAATGGCGAAGGAAATAGCCACCTAAGTCCAAGAAACCCAAAGAGTCTCAAACAGGATAAACCCAAGATGAAACACCCCAAGACACACATTAATCAAACTAACAAAGATCAAACAGACAGAGCAAATATTAAAAGCAGCAAAGGAAAAGCACAATAACACACAAGGGAACCCCATAAGGATAACAGCTGATCTCTCAATAGAAACTCTTCAGGCCATAAGGGAATGGCAGGACATATTTAAAGTGATGAAAGAGAAAAACCTGCAACCCAGATTACTATACCCAGCAAGGATCTCATTCAAATATAAAGGAGAAATCAAAAGCTTTACAGACAAGCAAAAGCTCAGAGAATTCAGCACCACCAAACCAGCTCTTCAACAAATGCTAAAGGACCTTCTTTAGACAGAAAACACACAAAAGGTTTATAAACTTGAACCCAAAACAACAAAGTAATTGGCAACGGGATCTACTTATCAATAATTACCTTAAATGTAAATGGGTTGAATGCCCCAACCAAAAGACAAAGACTGGCTGAATGGATACAAAAACAAACCCCTCTATATGCTGTCTACAAGAGACCCACCTGAAACAGACTGAAAGGGAAGGGCTGGAAAAAGACATTTCATGCAAATGGAGACCTAAAGAAAGCAGGAGTAGCAATACTCATATCAGATAAAACAGACTTTGAAATAAAGGCCATGAAAAGGACACTAGATAATGATCAAAGGATCAATCCAAGAAGACATAACAATTATAAATATATATGCATCCAACATAAGAGCTACTCAATATGTAAGGCAAATGTTAACAAGTATGAAAGGGGAAATTAACAGTAACACAATAATAATGGGAGACAATATCCCACTCACACCTAAGGACAGACCAACCAAACATCAAATTAGCAAGGAAACATAAACTTTAAATGATACAATGGGCCAGTTAGACCTAATTGATATCTATGGGACATTTCACCTCAAAACAATGAATTTCAACTTTTTCTCAAGCACACACAAAACATTCTCCAGTATAGATCACATCCTGGCCTATAAATCTAGCCTTGGTAAATTCAAAAACATTGAAATCATTTCAAGCATCTTTTCTGATCATAATGTGGTAAGATGAGATGTCAACTACAGGGGAAAAAAAAACTATTAAAATTACAAACATATGGAGGCTAAACAACATGTTTCTGAATAACCAACAAATCACACAAGAAATAAAAAAGGAAATCAAAATATGCATAGAAACAAACAAAAATGAAAACACAGCAACCCAAAACCTATGGGATTCAGTAAAAGCAATGCCAAGGGGAAGATTCATAGCAATATAAGCTTACTTCAGGAAACAAGAGAAAAATCAAATAAATAACCTAACTTTACACCTAAAGCAACTAGAAAAAGAAGAAATGAAGAACCCCAGGATTAGTAGAAGGAAAGAAATTATAAAAATTAGAGCAGCAATAAATGAAAAAGAAACAAAGGAGGCTTTAGCAAAAATCAACAAAACTAAAAGCTGGTTCTTTGAGAAGATAAATAAAATAGACAAACCATTAGCCAGACTCATCAAGAAAAAAAGGGAGAAGAATCAAATCAAGACTTGGAAATAAAAATGAAGAAATCACAACAGACAACACAGAAATACAAAGGATCCTAAGAGACTACTATCAGCAACTAAATGTCAATAAAATGGACAACTTGGAAGAAATGGACGAATTCTTGGAAAAGTATAACTTTCCAAAACTGAACCAGGAAGAAATAGAAAATCTTGACAGATCCATCACAAGCATGGAAATTGAAACTAATCAAAAATCTTCCAACAAACAAAAGCCCAGGACCAGATGGCTTCACAGGTGAATTCTACCAAAAATTTAGAGAAGCACTAACACCCATCCTACTTAAACTCTTCCAGAAAATTGCAGAGAAAGATAAACTCCCAAACTCATTCTATGAGGCCACCATCACCCTAATACCAAAACCAAAAAAGATGCCACAACAAAAGAAAACTACAGGCCATTATCACTGATGAAGATAGATGCAAAAATCCTCAACAAAATTCTAGCCAACAGAATCCAACAACATATTAAAAAGATCATACATCATGACCAAGTAGGCTTTATCCCAGGAACGCAAGCTTTCTTCAATATTTGCAAATCAATCAATGTGATACACTACATTAACAAATTGAAATATAAAAACAATATGATTACCTCAATAGATGCAGAGAAAGCCTTTGACAAAATTCAACACCCATTTATGATAAAAACTCTTCAGAAAGCAGGCATAGAAGGAACATGCCTCAACATAATAAAAGCCATATATGATAAACCCACAGCAAATATTATCCTCAATGGCAAAAAATTGAAAGCATTTCCCCTAAAGTCAGGAACAAGACAAGGGTGCCCACTCTCCTTACTATTCAACATAGTTTTGGAAGTCCTAGCTACAGCAATCAGAGAAGAAAAAGAAATAAAAGGAATCCAGATGGAAAAAAAAAAGAAGTAAAACTCTCACTGTTTGCAGATGACATGATCCTCTACATAGAAAACCCCAAAGACACCACCAGAAAATTACTAGAGATAATCAATGAATATAGTAAAGTTGCAAGATATGAAATTAATACACAGAAATCCCTTACAATCCTATACACTAACAATGAGAAAACAGAGAAATTAAGGGAACAATCCCATTCACCATTGTAATAAAAAGAATAAAATACTTATGAATAAACCTACCTAAAAAAACAAAAGACCTATATATAAAAAACTATAAAACACTGGTGAAAGAAATCAAAGATGACACAAATAGATGGAGAAATATAGCATGTTCATGGATCAGAAGAATCAACATAATGAAAATGAGTATACTACCCAAAGCAATCTATAGATTCAGTGCAATCGCTATCAAGCTACCAATGGTATTTTTCACAGAGCTAGAACAAATAACTTCACAATTTGTAAGGAAATACAAAAAAATCTCAAATAGCCAAAGCAATCTTGAGAAAGAAGAATGGAACTGGAGGAATCAACCTGCCTGACTTTAGGCTCTACTACAAAGCAACAGTCATCAAGACAGTATGGTACTGGCACAAAGACAGAAATATAGACCAATGGAACAAAATAGAAAGCCCAGAGATAAATCCACGCTCTATGGACACCTTATCTTTGACAAAGGAGGCAAAAATATACCATGGAGAAAAGAAAATCTCTTTAACAAGTGGTGCTGGGAAAACTGGTCAACCACCTGTAAAAGAATGAAACTAGAACACTTTCTAACACCATACACAGAAATTAACTCAAAATGGATTAAAGACCTAAATGTAAGACCAGAAACTATAAAACTCCTAGAGGAGAACATAGGCAAAGCACTCTCTGACACAAATCACAGGAAGATCCTCTATGACCCACCTCCCAGAGTAATGGAAATAAAAGCAAAAATAAACAAATGAGACCTAATTAAACTTAAAAGCTTTTGCACAATGAAAGAAACTATAAGCAAGGTGAAAAGACAGCCTTCTGAATGGGAGAAAATAATAGCAACTGAAGCAACTGACAAAGAACTAATCATAAAAATACACAAGCAGCTCATGCAGCTCAATGCCAGAAAAATAAATGACCCAATAAAAAATGGGCCAAAGAACTAACAGATATTTTTCCAAAGAAGACATATAGATGGCTAACAAACACACAAAAAGATGCTCAATATCACTCATTATCAGAGAAATGCAAATCAAAACCACAATGAGGTACCATCTCATGCCAGTCAGCAATGGCTGCTACCAAAGTCTATAAACACTGGAGAGGGTGTGGAGAAAAGGGGAACCCTCTTACACTGTTGGTGAAAATGCAAACTAGTACAGCCACTATGGAGAACAGCATGGGGATTCCTTAAAAAACTGGAAATAGAACTGCCATACGACCCAGCAATCCCACTGCTGGGTATACACACCGAGGAAACCAGAATTGAAAGAGACACATGTACCCCAATGTTCATCGCAGCAATGTTCACAATAGCTAGGACATGGAAGCAACCTAGATGTCCATCAGCAGACAAATGGATAAGAAATCTGTGGAACATATACACAATGGAATATTACTCAGCTATTAAAAAGGAATGCATTCAAATCAGTTCTAATGAGGTGGATGAAACTGGAGCCTATTATACAGAGTGAAGTAAGTCAGAAAGAAAAATACCAATACAGTATATTAATGCATATATATATGATATTTAGAAAGATGGTAACAATGACCCTATATGTGAGATAGCAAAAGAGACACAGATATAAAGAACAGACTTTTGGACCTTTTGGGAGGAGAGGGTAGGATAATTTGAGAGAATAGCATTGAAACATGTATATTACCATATGTGAAATAGATGACCAGTCCAAGTTTGATGCGTGAAACAGGATACTCAAAGCCAGTGCACTGGGACAACCCAGAGGGATGGGATGGGGAAGGAGGTGGGAGGGGGGTTCCAGATGGGGGACACATGTACACCCATGGCTGATTCATGTCATGTATGGCAAAAACCACCACAATATTGTAATTAGCCTCTAATTAAAATAAATTAATTAATTTTAAAAACAAAAACAAGAAAAAAAACAAAACAGAAAAGACAACAGAAGAACTAACAATTCCATTTTGGAAAACACAACAGCTCTCACTTGTTTGAGAAGCCAACTAAAGATAACACTAATTGTGTAGTCTTTAATTATAGTTATATAAATAAAGTTTCCCTGGTTACATAAATAAAGACTCTAAAAAACGATTTCAAAATGCCAGTTTATTTTTTATTTGAGGAATAGAGTAACGATATAACTCTATCTTTACTGACATCAAGAAACATCTAAACCTTCAATCGCAGCCTCATATATGCATGAGATAGTGGAAAATGGATGGTGGAATGGGATATGACTTCTCAGAAAGGAGCAAGGTCAAACTGGCTTTCCCCTGACGAATTTAAGAAAGAGAAACCTATACTAGATTCAACAGAAGCCAAGAATCTTTTAGGAAGCTAAAAAGATGGAAACTACTTGAGAGTTTGTAACTACCTTTTCCCTTTCTGTCAGGAAAACCAAAACTTACTAGAGAAGCAATGGCCTATGAAACATCAAGTACCAGAAGAGGCAAGGATAAGATGTGTATGAAACAAAACCCTGCATTCTGAATAAAACTACAAACAAAAAGGTACACAGAGGAACAGTGACAACATAGGATATATAAGAAAACTTCAAAAGATATAATTATCCTCAGAAAAGGAAGAAGAGATTCTGTATTAATGAAACAAATAGTATGGCATGCAAGCAGAAAAAGTAGAATATAAAAGTGACCTCTTAGAAATTAAAAACATGATATGTGAATTTTAAAGTATTAAAGCTGAGGACTCTTCAAAAAAAACAGGGAAAAAACCCTCAAAGATGCATTATAAGAATGTCAGAACAAGATTTCTGAAGTTCTAAAAAAGAGAAATCACAGAAAAATGACAGGAAAGAAATTACCAAAGAAATAATATATGACTATTTCACAGAGCCATGAAAACATGAAAAAGTGGCCAGGTGAAGAAATGTCCACCAAAGGTCAAGGACAATGTAGGGAAAAATACACATACCAAAGATATATCAATACAAAAATAAAGAAGAGATCCTAAAGCTTTCAGAAAGAAAGAGCCTGGGTGAGAATGGCATCAGATTTCTGAACAGAAATATTGGAAGCTGGAATAAAAAGTAAGTGAAAACTTACATATTTGCTTACAAACTCCCAAATGAAAAATTCCAAACCAAGGCTATCAAATATGAAAGTAGAATAAAGACATTTTCAAGCATCCAAAGCTTCAAATAATTCATTTCCCATGGACCATTTTTAGGAGGTTCTCATAAGATGTGCTTCAGAACAACAAGGGATAATTAACAAAGAGACAGGATTCAGGATACAGATTCAGCATAGCAGAGGTGAAAAGAATTCCCAGAGTAACAACAAAGGGAAGTCCAAGGATAGTAATGGTCCAGAGAGAAACCAGTCTAAATAAAACGAGAATTTAGAGGGCTTCAGGAAGGTTTTACACTGAGATATAATTATAATACATGAGTATTATGGTATGATGGGAAAGAAGGGGCAAGATCCAGCTAAAATACCACAGCACCATACTAGCAAAGCAATAGATAAGGTCTAAAACTGACTGAGTCAGGACAAACAGTATACACATGTAATTTTAAAATATGGAGACAAAAACAAACAAAAAATGTAGCTAATTCAAGGAAGCATGGAAACAAGTAAGTGGAAGACAAAGGACTGCTTATTTTATTATAGCCTTTTAACCTTAGTCATCTTTTTAACTCTTTGAATAAAATGATATAAATAAAAATATACTTTTAAATTAAATTTCAGTTTTAAAGTCAAATCTAAAATTCCCCTTTACTCTCACTTTATAAATCCTGATATAAATCTATAAATGATCTCATTTATAAATCAAAAATCTATAAATCTTCATAAATCTGTAAATCTTGAAAGCAAAGTTTCAAAGAGAAAAAACTCACCTTTAAGGCAGCATCATAAATATCATTTGTGAGAGATTCCATCATATATGAACCTCCCCAAGGATCAGCCACTTTGGGAATCCCAGATTCTTCTTGAATAATGATTTGTGTGTTCCTGGCAATTCGAGCACTTTTCACAGTTGGCAAACCCAGGGCTTCATCAAAAGAATTTGTGTGCAAAGACTGGGTACCTCCAAACACTGCTGCCATTGCTTCTACTGTGGTACGAATGATGTTATTGTAAGGATCCTAAAACATTTAGTAAAAAGCAAAACAAGCCAACTGATATATACTGCAGCTGCAAATGATGATACGATTAGGAGTGCCTGATGCATACTTTCTTTGCCAAAATCTGTCTTAGTCTTCAGAATATCAAATAAATTTAAACAAATTAGGAAACAAACTAGACTTAGAATTAAGAGCCCAGGTGCCTAGTTTGTGCTTAAGCAATAAAACATTACCTCTTATAATCATTTGAAATACTAAATATTTGTTGTGCTTATTTTTTATCACCTAAATAATCTTCTATACGAGCATTATGAAGGTAATATATTATCCTTCATCTCATAATTCACTACTTCCTAATTACTGTATACCTTAAATATCTACCCTAATGAGGTGGCCAAAACTGGCGATGATTTATTAATAAAACAGATAAAGAATGGACTATGAGACAGGAAATATGTCTTCTAGTTTGTTCTGTTCCTAACTGTGATCTGGGCAAGTCACTAGACCTTTCTGAACTTTAGTTTGCTGCTGCTGCTGCTGCTGCTAAGTCACTTCAGTTGTGTCCCACTCTGTGCAACCCCAAAGACGGCAGCCCACCAGGCTCCACCGTCCCTGAGATTCTCCAGGCAAGAACACTGGAATGGGTTGCCATTTCCTTCTCCAATGCATGAAAAGTGAAGTCGCTCAGTCGTGTCTGACTCTTTGCAACCCCATGGACTGCAGCCTACCAGGCTCCTCCACCCATGGGATTTTCCAGGCAAGAATACTGGAGTGGGTTGCTATTGCCTTCTCTGGAACTTTAGTTTACTTAGCTGTAAAAATGAGGGGATTAAGACAAAAATGATTACTGAAATTCCTTCCAACACTGAAATGTGTATTTTTCCATTTATAAGTACCTGAAGTCATATGTAATATGGATACTTCTAGTTTTTACTTGTTTTTAAACATATAAAAGCAATGTAACTTTAAAGTTATAACTTATTTTTAATATATCAAAATAATTCAATACATTAAGAAAATGCATGTTAAAAAGATCACCACTATATAATTTTTTAATTAAATGAAATGAAAATAGATTATCCAAGTGACAATAGTTTTTAAGTGGTTTATTTGCATAGATGCTTACTTAAACATATAACATGTACATAAAAAGTATGTATAACATCAACTTTAATGAGGAAGTTTTGTGTTAAGAATTTTAATCATTAAAATTACTTAAGATGATATTAAATTATAACTGTACTTTTTCCTCATCATCACTTATTTTTTACTGTTAAAAAAGTAAAACACACAGCCATACATGTAAGCTAAGTTTTAAATGATTTTATATTGTTAACCACTAGAGGGAGCAAATTTTATCATAATTTGTATAAAAACAAACATTAAATATGCATTATGTTTCAGAACAATTCGGAGAAGGCAATGGCACCCCACTCCAGTACTCCTGCCTGGAAAATCTCATGGATGAAAGAGCCTAGTGGGCTGCAGTCCATGGGGTGGCGAAGAGTCGGACACGACTGAGAGACTTCACTTTCACTTTTCACTTTCATGCATCGGAGAAGGAAATGGCAACCCACTCCAGTGTTCTTGCCTAGAGAATCCCAGGGACGGGGGAGCCTGATGGGCTGCCATCTGTGGGGTCGCACAGAGTCAGACACGACTGAAGCGACTTAGCAGCAGCAGCAGCAGCATGATGTCTGCACAGGGAGGTATCTGTCAACTTCTCAACTTTAGTCAGACACTTAACAAATTGTGACCAGTTTTTAGTTACTGCACTTTTTTAATTTATTTAGCTAGCTGTGCTGGGTCTTATGGAGAAGGCAATGCCACCCCACTCCAGTACTCTTGCCTGGAAAATCCCATGGACAGAGGGGTCTGGTGGGCTGCAGTCCATGGGGTCGCTAAGAGTCAGGCACGACCGAGCAACTTCACTTTCACATCAGAACAATTGTGATTTTCAAATATTAGCAGGGAAGTTCTTAAATACATTTCTTGCCTAGGCCAAGTTGCTTAGAAGAAAATAAGTGACTTCTTAAAATTCATACATACTTGCTCAGTAAGTGACCATCCTGATGTCTGACAATGTGCTCTTAGGAGAAGAGATTTAGAGTTTTTAGGCTGAAACATTTTCTCTATTAAGTGAGCCCAGAGTCTTCTCCCAGCTCTCATTTTTGCTATTTCCATGTAAAAGTTCATTCCAATTCCCCAGAAGAAAGACAACCTAAAATAGTAATGTTAAGTCCAAAATCTAATTATAAAATGGAAAATAAAACTAAATGCATCACACACACACAAAAGCTCAGATTTTAATTTCAAATAACTTAATTTGAATTAAAATCAAAGCATATGTACTTCAATAACCTTAAACCTATAATAGAGGACTTGTCTTTTAAAAGAACAAAAACAAATCTGTCTTGAAAATTATATTTACATTTTTAAATTATTTTTCAAAATGTGTCAGTTAATTATTTTCAGAATAGCAGAGAACAAAATTCCTCTAATTTACAAAGAGGTATGGTCAAACTTAACTCTGAATTTTATTAATAATTATAAAGAGTACTAGCTTATTCCCTAAAAGAATCTGGTATATTTATATACACAAATTCATTGTATCAATATATTTTGCTGTACAATCATAAAATAGTCTTATCAACTTTTTAATGTTGAGGTAATATTTGAGCTTAATTTACTCACCTTGGTGCAAATTCATCAATGGTCAGGCCAGCTTGGAGTCCAGTTCTACAGTACTCCAAACCATCTGCTATAGTATAGGCCAGTTCCAGAATGGCATCAGCCCCTGCTTCCTGCATATGGTATCCACTAATTGAAATTGAATTAAATTTTGGCATGTGCTATATAAAATAATAAAAAACACAACTTTAAATAAAAATATTAAAAAGGTTCTATTAAATTTATTTTCTATGAAATAATACTACTTGAAAATGATGTTCAATTCAGATATAACATTAACTGAAAATATTTAATGTTTAGTTACATTCATTTTTCAATTTAAATGGCTCATCCAATGAATCACAAAGGACTACATGTACCTGTTTTATTTCCTAGTGAAAAGGAATCATCAACCATTGATCAGCACTAAAAGTTAAACACTGAATTAGTTGGCTGAGATTAGGAATGTAACCTTTGGCCCAAGAACTGAATGATAACATCTTTAATTAGAAATTGATGCCTCTGACTTCATAAGAGGTCCTAAGACCTCAAGTCTTTGGGCATATGTGCTGAAGATGTATAAATTTAATTATTGTTAGCTACTTATTAATTATCTTATCTGAACATAAATAAGTACACAGTGGGGGGAAAAAAGAAAATGATTCAGTGCTAGTACTGTATATGAAAACTAAACAGGAAAAACGCATGACTTAAAATTCAAAGATTTCAGTTTGATTTACTATGACATTTAATGCTTCCGATATCTCAGACAGGTTCCTTCTACGACAATCACTAATCCACTATTCCCCTAAAATGTCATGTTAGGTAGGGTACATATCACACAGAACCCGCAGAACCAAGACAAAAAAAACTATTATCCTTCCAAGAATTAATCAAAAATAAATAATAAATAATAAATCACAAGACACTCATTACAGTGGGTTCAGAATGTGAACTCAAGTCGGAGTGCTCAAATTATAGTCATATCACTTAACTAGCCAGAGGACTGTAGGCAATTTTCTCAACCTTGTTATCCCTTGGCTTCCTAAAGTATAAAATAGATATCATAATTCTATCTTCCTCATGGAGTTGTAGGATTAACAGAAATGGCTCACCAAAGCCACTTAGTATTATGCCTATATATAAAGTATTCAAAAAAAGTTAGTTGTTGGTATGGTAGGGATTATCTGTATTTTACACTTGCAAATACTTTTAATAACCAACAGCTCTTGAAAAACGTTCATTACAAAGTAATAAGGGGGCTGAATTACATGGCATTGACAGACTACTTGAGTATATTTACAGTTACAAAGAAAGCAGCAAGGAAGCAAACAGGTGCTTCCCTACTGAGAGCAGTTTAATAGAATTTCTTTAAGAATAACAGAAATACTAGAATACTGGAGTATTATTCAGTCTTAAAAAGGAAGCAAATTCTGACACAAGCTACAATGTAGATGAACCTGGAGGACAGTATGCTAAGTGAAATAAGCCAGACACAAAAATATAAATACTCTATGATTCCACTTATAAGTACAAACAGAAAGTAGAATGGTGTTTGCCAGGGGCCGAAGGGAAGGGAGAATGGAAAGTATTTAATAGACACAGAGATTCACTTCTGCAAGATGAAAACAATCCTGGAGATGGATGATGGTGATAGTTACACAACAAAGTGAATGAACTTAAAACCACTGAATGGTTTATTTGGAAATGACTCAGATGATAAATTTTATGTTATATGTGTTTTACCACAAGTAACTTTTTTTAAAGGAATAACATAAAAGTTTACAAAGTACTTCAATATAACATATTTCATCAATATATGAAACTAGCACATTTATCACTTACATGAAGAATTACATAAAGCAATTTTGAACTTGCAGGTGACATTAGAGTCTTTCACAAGGTTAAAAGTCCAAGTCCATAATAGCAGATTGCTACTATCTACCCTAAGAACCATTCTCCATTCTCCTCTTGTGTATGAACCATGCAGTCAGAGTGCCAATGTGTTCTACGTTTCCAACCTCCTCTCTGTGTGTCAACTGAGATATAAGTAGAAGTTTGGTTTTTTCCTTCTGAAAGTTCACCTTTAACCAGAGGGGTGGAGTCCCTCTCCCCAAACAAAGTCCACCTCCCTACTTCCTTAATCATGAGTTGGCACACTAAAAATAGAGGAGAAAGCCAAATGAAAGGACACAGGAATCCTTATGGCTGTGGAGCTTCCATATAACCAAGACCTTGACAGCCTACCTTCCAACTTCTCTTAGATGAAAGAGAACTTCTCTTAGAATCTTCATTTACTTAAAGATACTGCTATTTGTGTGTGTTTGTCACATACTGCCCAACTAATCCTCCTATGCATGTTTGTGAAACTGAAAAAGGTGATAGGAATGTATAATTCTAAACAATTCACATGGGCAGATGGAATCTATGAAAAAAAATAAAATGGAAAAGTGTAAAGGCTAAATATCAAATGAAGAGAGTAGGCAATACTAGCAAGGGTACTGAGAGAATGGCAATTATAAGAGGTAAAGAGATTTTAAAAAAATAAGTTTTGATTACAGAATGATTGCCCTTTACTGTGAAATAATGGTCTAATTTTAAGGTAGATAAGAAAAGAGCATTGTCAGCAAAAAGTAAAGTGTGAATGACAGGGGAAAGTATAAATGAATTACTTAGAGGAAATGAAGAAGCTTTATGTTTCCCTGTTGAAGGTTTGCTGCTAATATAGAAATACTATAAGAACCTTCTTTTCCTACCACTCTGGGGAAAATGAACCTACTTCAGGGGTGAAATATTAAGGATCTTATTGTAGTTACAGATACAAGTGATATCTTCTAATCCAGTTTTCTTGCAGAAACAAAGTTGCTATTTTGATTCTCATCTATCTGACACCTGTGTCTATTCACAATTGATTCTGAAATCTGGAGAGAAATAAAGAAGCGTATATAATGAGCCCTCCCTGATTCTAACAATTATCAGAGAATAAAAATTTTAACAATAAAGAAAATACAATAAAGGCCTACTGTTCAGACTCCTATAGGTAATGACAGACCATAAAACTAGTACATTAAAGACTAAAAAATAAAAACTAACAATATACATACAAACACAAATCCCATATCCTGACTATACTATAACTACTACTCAGACTCAATTACCAAATTCAAATTAGGTTATGGCATTTTATAAAAATTCCTACATTCTAAGCACGATAGTAAAAGCTATAATAACAAAGGATACCTTTGCTGTATATTGGAAGATATCAGCAATAATTTTCATGGATGGTTCTGGAGGAAAAATATACGTATTTCTGACCATAAATTCCTTTAGTATATCATTTTGGATTGTACCAGTAAGTTTCTCTTTAGGTACGCCTTGCTCTTCTCCAGTTACTATAAAAGTTGCAAGAACTGGAATAACTGCTCCATTCATGGTCATGGAAACTGACATTTTTTCTAAAGGAATTCCATCAAAAAGAATTTTGGTATCTTCCACAGTGTCAATAGCAACTCCAGCCATTCCAACATCACCACGAACTCGAGGGTTGTCTGAATCATAGCCTCGATGTGTTGCCAGATCAAAGGCAACTGATAATCCTTGTTGACCAGCTAAATATATAAAGGAAAATAAGGTAGGATTAAACAGTCTGGCATCAAAGTAAACTGATTTTAACACTACTAAAAGTACTGATTCATCTCATCACAGTCTACTTTGATAACAAACAATCTTTATGCTCAAAACAAACTTACATAAAGAGACTTTAGTTCTTAAGAGTCTGTTGTTTCCCATGTACTAAAAAACACACAAAGTGAATTCCAGACTTCACTATAATAAAGACTAGAAGGAATAAAACATATTGATCTCATGTCCATCTGAGGATTTTTTTATCTTAACAATTTTTGATAGAAATATTTTTAAGATTCATGGGAAGATATGGCTGTTTATATACAGTTAACATTATTTAGTACTTGTATGCTCTTTTATTTTTCTTCTTGTCTTGCCCATTGAAATTTAATGGTAAACAGAATTATAAAAACCACTCCAAAAACTAAAATCTGTACCATATTATTTATTCCTTTCTTTGGTCGTCTTATAAACCATTTTCCCCTCCCATTCCTATCCTGACAGTTTTAATTAAAAGCTTTTCAAAGGCAAAGCCAATGTCTCAGAATTTTCTTCATATAACTTCACCTAATTCCTTTTATACAATGTGCATTTAGGTATTGTTTTCTTTCAAGAATTGCGCACTTTATTCTGGGTTATCTATTTTTTTGACCATGTAAATTGAAAAACATTCTTTTTTTTTTTTTCAAAGTATAGCCTTGACTACTAGATTATAAAATGACTATTAGCTCTATAGAGATTAGACTATTAGCCTCCCTTCAAAAAGCCAAGATGAGGAAGTGTTATGTTTGATCATAAATACTATGTCTCACATTAAAAATCTCACCCTTAATATTGTCCTTATAGAACTTATTGCTCTCTTCCACAGTACTGAAACCAGCATACTGGCGGATGGTCCAGGGCCTGAAAGTGTACATGGTGGGATACGGTCCACGCGTGAATGGCTTCATGCCTGGAAGTTCTTCAGGGAAGTCCTTGGTATCCCGGCTGGAATATAAGGGCTTTATGGAGATCCCCTCTGGGGTGTGCCATATTAGTTCTTCTGGGTTTTTGCCTTTCAACTGCTTTTTAGCCAGGGCAGCCCATTCTGGATGAAGGGGCTGTTGCTGATGCAGAAGTCGTTGCCAGATAAGCCTGGAGCCTGAGGACCCTTTCAGCTGCCTCAGGTGATGCGGTGAAAGCAAAAAAAGCCGAGTCTTAGCCCTCAACATGATGGAACATGGAACATGCCAAACAAGAACAAGAACTGACCTAGAAAAAGAAGCACAGTGCATATGTATTTGCAAGACTGGCAAAACAGGAGCTTACTGATGAGAAAGAAAAAGAGAAAAAAGAGTATATAAGTATGATTTCTTCTCCTTTTCTGTTCCCTACACATAATATTTTATAACTTTGGTCCCTCAAGTCCATAACTACTATCATTGTTCTAGTCTAGTCCTCTTCCTCAAGAGCCTCTCAGCTGGTTGTGCTGACCAGTCTCAGCCCCCTCTCATCCATTCTGCACACTGACACCAATGCAGAGATGATCATGTTACACTGTGAAGATTTTTCAAAGGCCTTGCATCATGTAGAGGATGCAGCATAGCCTCCTAATTAATTTTTCACTCAGAAGGTTTTTATTTAACATCTATATTATGACAGGCATTGTACTGGATGCTGGAGAAAAAAGGGGTGAATCAGACATTTAAGCCCCCTATGCCCTGATCCTGCTTCTCTCTCAGAATTATCTCTGCCTTTGACCCACTCCAGTACTCTTGCCTAGAAAATTCCATGGGTGAAGGAGCCTGGCGGGCTATAGTCCATGGGGACGCAAAGAGTCAGACACGACTGACTGACTTCACTTCACTTCTTTGACCTCTACTCATTTTGTATTCTAGAAATTCTGGATCACCTACAGTGCCCTGCATGTGTCAAAGTTCCATGACTTGCCCTTGCTCTTCCATTGACCGAGAATGCACTACTTTGGCTAAGGCATAACCTCTGGTATGCAGGGCTTTCTATGTGACAGGTACTGTTTAAGGACTTTATGTAGAGCAGCAATTTTAAACCTCAAACCACCACCAAGAAATAGGAATTTATACTAATATTATCCCCATTTTACAGATGAGGAAACTCAGGCACAGAAGAGCTAGTATTTAATCCTGGAAAGCAAAGCATTTAACAAATACATTCACACCCTGTCCCTGAAACTACAAGCTGGATTAAACGGCCTCTTCAGTATTCCATACCACAGAGCTCTGTTTCCCTCTTTATAAATCTATCATCTCCAACACTTCAATAGATTAGACACTGTTTTTTATTTCATATAAGATATATTTCTTTATGTTTTGTTTATACAAAATATATGCATATAAAATTTCATATATATATATATATATTCTCTTCTATTCCATAAACTGATCTAATATCAGAGCTATATATTCCTGATAATTACCCAGAGTCTTATACTACATAACTAAGTCCAATTTCATCATTTTACAGATGTAGAAATTAAAGTCCAAAGAAATACAGAAATAAAGCAGCTTATCAAAATTCCACACAGAAAAGCAGTACTGAAAGTTCTGCATTATTTAATGCTTATCAGAGTCATACAGTCTCAACATGTAGAGCCTAGTATTTAAAAGGATTTTGAGTGGAAATTTTTATTAATATATTCATGATTCCCTACAATACATAAGACAAGTAAAGTGAGTTCAAAATTCTATTTTCCATACCATTTCTCATCTATCAATTTAGTGAATTTTAAACAAAAATAAGAATACCCAACATTTGTTAGGGAATTATAAAACAAAAAGGAATCCAATCGGTGGGAGTATTAACTGAGATTAACTATTTAAAAAAGCAAATTGGTAACATGCACAAACAATCTCTGAAATGATCATGCCATTCCACTGAGGATCATTACTCCTGGAAAAATTATTAGACCAAATACACATTCCCTAGTAGTTTTACTTATAGTTAGGAAAACTTAGAAACATCATCAATGAAGAAATAAATAAGTTCAGTATTTTAAAATTATAGAATTTTATGTAGCTGTAAAAATATGTTTAGGAATTAGGCAAAACTAATCTTTGATGTCAGAAGTCAGAAGAGTGGTTATGTGTGGTGACTAGTTGAGAAAGGAAGAAAGAAAGGAGCTCTAGGGTGATGGTCTTGATCTGAATTCCTATTATATAGATGTGTTCAGTTTGTGGGAATTCATCAAATTTTACAAATATAATATGTGCACTTACCTATAAGTATATTATACATATTATACATAAGTTAAAATTTAAAATGTTATGTGCAGTGTCTTTAAAAAAAGGAGATAGGCTCAAGAAGCATTAAAAGATTAAAAAAAAAAATGTGTCCTAGGTAAAAATTTCATAGAACAAAGTCTAAACAGAAATACAACAGAAACAATTCCTATTTCTTTAAACTAGTATGCCTTTTATTCTATTAAACTCATGGGGTCCTAGACATCCATCTTCTTCTGAGCCATAAACTGCACGTACTAGCTTAAAAGGCAGATGAGAAGAAAAAATTTATAACTGAACTACTAGGGTAGTAATGTTATAAAAAGTAATCTAATAGAATGGATAGAAAACAAGCTCCTACTGTATAGCATGTGGGACTATATTCAATATTCTGTGACAAACCATAATGAAAAGAACATGAAAAAATGTACATGTATGTGTAACTGAGAGGCTTCACTGTACAGCAGTAATTAACACTCAGGGTAACTCTAGTGGTAAAAAATCTGCCTGCCAATGTGGGAGACACAGAAATGTGGGTTTGATCCCTGGAAAAGGAAATGGAACTCACTCCAGTATTCCTGCCTGGGAAATCCCATGGACAGAGGAGCCTAGTGGGCAACAGTCCATGGCATCCCAAATAGTAGGATATGACTGAGCACGCATGCAGAGTACACAGTAATTAACATAACATTGTAATTCAACTATACTTCAATAAAAAATACACCTTTAAAAAAGTAATCTGAAAACTGCCTGAGACTATGTTGCAGAAGATAATATCACAATCATTTCACGCAAAATGCAGGTTCAGTTCAGTTACTTAATTGTGTCTGACTCTTTGCGACCCCATGGACTGCAGCATGGCAGGCCTCCCTATCAATCACCAACTCCCAGAGTTTACTCAAACTCATGTCCATTGAGTCAGTGATGCCATCCAATCATCTCATCCTCTGTCATCTCCTTCTCCTCCTGCCTTCAATCTTTCCCAGCATCAGGGTCTTTTCAAATGAGTCAATTCCTTGCATCAGGTGGCCAAAGTATTGAAATTTCAGCTTCAACATCAGTCCTTCCAATAAATATTCAGGACTGATTTCCCTTAGGATGGACTGGTTGGATCTCCTTGAAGTCCAAGGAACTCTCAAGAGTCTTCTCCAACACCACAGTTCAAAAGCATCAATTCTTCGATGCTCAGCTTTCTTGTCCAACTCTCACATCCATACATGACTACTGGAAAAACCATTGCTTTGACTAGATGAACCTTTGTTGGCAAAGTAATGTCCTGCTTTTTAAAAGCTGTTTAGGTTGGTCATAACTTTTCTTCCAAGGAGCAAGCATCTCTTAATTTCATGGCTGAAGTCACCATCTGCAGTGATTTTGGAGCCGCAAAAAATAAAGTCTGACACTGTTTCCACTGTTGCCCCATCTATTTGCCATGAAGTGATGGGACTGGATGCCATGATCTTCGTTTTCTGAACGTTGAGCTTTAAGCCAACTTTTTCACTCTCCTCTTTCACTTTCATCAAGAGGCTTTTTAGTTCTTCTTCACTTTCTGCCATAAGGGTGGTATCATCTGCATATCTGATGTTACTGATATTTCTCCCAGCAATCTTGATTCCAGCTTGTGCTTCATCCAGCCCAGTGTTTCTCATGATGTACTCTGCATATAAGTTAAATAAGCAAGGTGACAATATACAACCTTGACATACTCCCTTCCTGATTTGGGACCAGTCCGTTGTCCTATGTCCAGTTCTAACTGTTGCTTCCTGACCTGCATATAGATTACTCAGGAGGCAGGTCAGCTGGTCTGCTATTCCCATCTCTTGAAGAATTTTCCACCGTTTGTTGTGATCCACACAGTTAAAGGCTTTGGCGTAGTCAATAAAGCAGAGGCAGATGTTTTTCTGGAACTCTCTTGCTTTTTTGATGATTCAGTAGATGTTGGCAATTTGATACCTGGCTCCTCTGCCTTTTCTCAATCCAGCTTGAACATGTGGAAGTTCATAGTTCACATACTGTTGAAGCCTGGCTTGGAGAATTTTGAGCATTACTTTGCATGCTTGTGAGATGAGTGCAATTGCATGGTAGTTTGAGCATTCTTTGGCATTCCCTTTCTTTGGCATTGGAATGAAAACTGACCTTTTCCAGTCCTCTGGCCACTACTGTGTTTTCCAAATTTGCTGGCATATTGAGTGCAGCACCAGCATTATTTTTAAGGATTTTAAATAGCTCAACTGGAATTCATCACCTCCACTAGCTTTGTTTGTAATGATGCTTCCTAAGGCCCACTTGACTTCACATTCCAGGATGTCTGGCTCTAGGCATGTGATCACACTATTGTGGTTATCTGGGTCAAGAAGATCTTTTTTGCATAGTTCTTCTGTGTATTCTTGCCACCTCTTCTTAATATCTTCTGCTTCTGTTAGGTCCCTACCATTTCTGTCCTTTATTGTGCCCATCTTTGCATGAAATGTTCCCTTGGTATCTCTAATTTTCTTGAAGAGATCTCTAGTCTTTCCCATTCTATTGTTTTCCTCTATTTCTTTGCATTGATCATTTGAGGAAGGCTTTCTTATCTCTCCTTGCTATTCTTTAGAACTCTGCATTCAAATGGGTATATCTTTCCTTTTCTCCTTTGCCTTTAGCTTCTCTTCTTTTCATAGCTGTTTGTATGGCTCCTCAGACAACCATTTTGCCTTTTTGCATTTCTTTTTCTTGGGGATGGTCTTGATCACTGCCTCCTGTACAGTATCACGAACCTCTGAACCTCCATCCATAGTCCTTCAGGCAACTCTTTGTCTATCAGATCTAATCACTTCTATCTATTTGTCACTTTCATTGTAAGGGATTTGATTTAGGTCATACCTGAATGGTCTAATGGTTTTCCCTACTTTTTCAATTTAAGCCTGAATTTGGCAATAAGGAGTTCATGATTTGAGCCACAGTCAGCTCCTGGTCTTGTTTTTGCTGACTGTATAGAGCTTCTCCATCTTTGGCTGCAAAGAATATAATCAATCTGATTTCAGTGTTGACCATCTGGTGATGCCCATGTGTAGAGTCTTCCCTCGTATTGTTAGAAGAGGGTGTTTGCTATGACCAGTGCGTTCTCTTGGCAAAACTCTGTTAGCCTTTGCCCTGTTTCATTCTGTACTCCAGGGCCAAATTTGCCCATTACTCCAGGTATTTCTTGACTTCTTACTTTTGCATTCCAGTTGCCTATAATGAAAAGGACATCTTTTTCGGTGTTAATTCTAAAAGGTCTTGTAGGTCTTCATAGAACTGTTCAGCTTCAGCTTCTTCAGCTTACTGGCTGGGGCATAGACTTGGATCACTGTGATACTGAATGGTTTGCCTTGGAAACAAATAGAGATCATTCTGTCATTTTTGAGATTGTACCCAAGTACTGCATTTCAGACTCTTTTGTTGACGATGATGACTACTCCATTTCTTCTAAGGGCTTCTTGCCCACAGTAGTAGATACACACTCATCTGAGTTAAATTCACCCATTCCAGTCCATTTCAGTTCACTGATTCCTAAAACGTTGATGTTCACTCTTGCCATCTTCCCTTTGACCACTTCCAATTTACAACCAGTCCATCCTAAAGGAGATCAGTCCTGGGTGTTCACTGGAAGGACTAATACTAAAGCTGAAACTCCAATACTTTGGCCACCTTATGGGAAGAGTTGACTCATTGGAAAAGACCCTGATGCTGGGAAAGATTGAAGGTGGGAGGAGAAGGGGATGACGGAGGATAAGATGGCTGGATGGCATCACCAACTTGATGGACATGAGTTTGAGTAAACTCCAGGAGTTGTTGATGGACAGGGAGGCCTGGCGTGCTGCAATTCATGGGGTCGCAAGGAGTCGGACACGACTGAGTGACTGAACTGGACTGAGCTGAATTTACCTTGATTCATGGACCTAACATTCCAGGTTTCTATGCAATATTGCTCTTTACAATGTTGCAGGTAGGGCTTTACGAAATGCAGGTAGGGCTTTCCTAAACCTGGATAAATGATTGGAAAGAGGTGACTTCCTGAAAATCGCATGACAAATTGGTAAAGACTGGAAATAGACATCATTTTTAGATAATAACACAACTTCGGCTGATGGAAACAGGATTTCTGAACTTTTCTCAAAACATCCATCAAGAGACACTTTCAACAACCAAAGAAATAATATGCAAAGCAAATATAATAAGTTATGAGTGATTAAAATGTGTGAAAGAGCAACAATGAAGCAACATTTGCCCTAATGATGAAGCAACATCTGCCACACCCTCAAAAAAATAGGGGTAAAACACCTACATACAGTTCTGAATCAAATCCCTTTTAAATTTGTTTACACGTGATTCTACTTTAAAAGCTAGCCGCCTCCAATGTTCGTCCAATTTAGGTGAGAGAGGACAACACAGAGCATGCAAATTAAATTTAGTATCAGCATAAATAAGTCATTAAACATAAAATACTGAGAGAAAAATCATCAAGTGATTTAAAATTTGACACACACAAATATATTACTCAGAGTTTGGTGCGTATAAAAGATTGCTCTCTTTCCAGATAAAAACGAGAACAAGTTAGCAATTTACACTTTCAAGTACGTTTAGACCTGTCTTTCCACTTCTCACCATCACCTTCATCTGTACACAGAAAGAAACTTCCATTTCCGCCACCTCTCACAAAAAACCCTCACAATCACCGCGGCCTCGAAGGAGGCAGCTCTGGAGAGAGCATATCCCTCTGGAATCCTACAATAGCTCTCTGTCCGGAGGAACTTCGGGGTTCCTGGGTAACCAGGGAAGATAGCAATATGGCCTCTGGGACATTAAAAGCACCTTCTTTTCTGCAATACCTCCGAACTGGCACGGACCTCCCTGAAAGAGAGAGGCCAGTGGAGCATCTAAACCTAAGAAGAGGGTAGAGCACAGTGGGATCCCTTCTCAGCAGTAAAGAAGTCAGCTGGGAGTTGGGAAGAGAAAAAGGACAACTTTCTCCAGGGACAACTAAGGGTGGGGAGGAGTCTGAAGAATGGAGGAATCTGAAAGGCAGACGTGCCTCAAGGTGCACGGTCTTACTCACGGGTCGGCCTGTCTCAGACCGAGGCCTTGGAAGACGACGGTTGGACCTAGGAACCCTGAGCTCTGCAAGTCAGAAGTCCCCAAAGCAGGGCCCGGGACCAAGCAAGCGCAAAGGCCAACGCGATGGGACGGGATGGGGGCGTCGGCCGACCGCCCTCGTTCCAACCAATCCCGTCACGCTCTCGTGGGCGCGCTCCTGATGACGTTAGGGGGCGTGGATAGATGTCCGCCACTCCCCATAGGCGTTTCCGGTTTCTCTGTGCTCACTTCCGGGCTTCCTCAGCTTTGGATGGTTTGGGCGCGAAATGCTCTGAGCACAGCTACTGAAAGGGTTCAAGGATCAGTTTTTGGTGAGTAATGAAAGCGCTTCGCCCGCCGGTGGCTCCAGTTTGGGGGATAAGTTTTGCGGCCAACACGTTTGTGGCAAACTTGGCGGCTTGTGTTTGAGGAGTTTCAAGTGGTTTTCCAAAAGGAGAGTGGGAGATACGAACAGGTTTGCCTTTCGCAGCCAGGGATAAACAAAGTACTGTTTGATTCGCAAAGAGGGAGTGAAGCCACGCATGTTTCCTCCCTCCCTTCCCCGAATCATCCTCATCTTCGTCCTGCTTCCTTACTCTTTCCCGCAGTCAGTCGTGGAGCGAAGTGCAGCGTTAGTGATAAGTGCCTTTGAGCCTTAAGGAAACTGCGGTTGGCAGCGTCGCTACCCCGAGGCATCAGTTGCAAAAAGTAAACATTGCGTGTTTGTAAGTTTTGGCAGACTCGTGTTCACCTGCTGTACCCACATAGAGATTTCGATTGGTGGTTTCGACGAGTTTCAGCAAGCTGACAAAGAAAAACAAGACAACCTAGAATGCTTCCCTGTTTCCTACAGGGTAAAGAATACATTCTTTACTGCAGTATGTAGTCTGGCCGCAAACTACAGTTCGAGTCTTTCTTCTGCCCGTTGCGTCTGCACATGTCAAAGCCTCTCTGAATTTTCCCTGAACAGACTGACTTCTTTTGAGCTGTCCTGCCAATGGGCCTTTTTTCCTCTCAGATACTTTACTTCCCTTTCTTCTGGCTAAATATTTCAAAATGTAATTCATATAGTACTTTTTTCTCTGAGTACCCCATGCACACACCAGTTTGAGATGTGCACTCGTCTAACATTTGTTGCACTGTGTATAATTGGCTATACACGGAAACTGTTTTCATATCTGTCTCTGCCTACTACCACTTGTGGTTGTTATTCGGTCACTAAGTCGTGACCATCCGATTCTTTGATACCCCATGGACTGCAGCACACCAGGCTCCCCTGTCCTTCACTGTCTCCTGGAGTTTGCTCAAATTCGTGTCTGTTGAGTCAGTGATGCTATCCAACCGTCTCATCCTCTGCCTCCTCCTTCTTCTTTTGCCTTCAGTCTTGCCCAGCATCAGGGTCTTTTCCAGTGAATCAGCTCTTCACATCAGGTGGCCAAAGTACTGAAGCTTTAGCTTCAGCATCAGTCCTTCCAGTGAATATTAGGGTTGATTTTCTTTAGCATTGACTGGTTTGATCTCCTTGCAATTCAAGGGACTCTCAAAAGTCTTCTCCAACACCACAGTTCAAAAACATCAGTTCTTCAGTGCTCAACCTTTTTTATGGTCCAACTCTCACATCCATATTTGACTACTGGAAAAACCATAGCTTGACTGTAAGGACCTTTGTCAACAAAGTGATGTCTCTGCTTTTTAATAGGCTGTGTAGATTTATAATAGCTTTTCTTCCAAGGAGCAAGCATCTTTTAATGTTGTGGCTGGAGACATCATCCTCAGTGATTTTGGAGCCCAAGAAAATAAACTCTATCACTGCTTCCATTTTTTTCCCCTCTGTTTGCCATAAAGTGATGGGACTGGAAGCCATGATCTTAGTTTTTTGTATGTTGAGTTTCAAACCAACTTTTTCACTCTCTTCTTTTATCCTCATCAGGAAGCTCTTTAGTTTCTTTGCTGTATGGCTTATTGCTTCAAGTATGTATCAATGAAAATAGAGCTTTTCAGATGGTCTGTGGTAAAGGACCAATTTTTTTGTTATTGTTGCTTTAATTTTTAATCAGTCACTACAACTGCTACTTTTGTAAAATACAATAAAAAATATTACTAGTCAAATCCATGAAATATACAAGGAAGAACCCCAGTGTAAGCCATAAATTTGGGGTGATATGATGTGTCACTATAGGTTCATGCACTGCTCTGGTAAGGGATGTTGATAGTAGGGAAGGTGAGGTGGATATATTCAAATTTTATATTCAAATTCTGCTTAATTTCTCTGAAACTTACCTTTAAAAGTCTCTTTTTAAATGAATTACCAGAAAAATTAAACTTTAAAGAAATAAAGCCAGTTATTTTTTGACCAGACCTAACATTCTTAAAATCGTTGTCAAGTTGCTATAAAAGTTTCTAAATGAATATTTTAAATTTCTGTACTTAAAAAGACTGTAGCACTGAATTACATGTTATTGAATAAAGAATATCAAGAAAAATGATTAACAAAACCAAACTGTAAATAAGTGCCAAATGAGAGAGACCATCAGAGCCCACAGACTTTTAGAGAGCGATGAGGGAAAGTGGTTAGGAAGGTTTTCAGAAGCAGATGGCTCACAATCTGAGAGGAGAGTGGGCACAGACAGGAGAGGGAAGCTCAGGTAGAAGTAGTGCATTCTTCACAGTGTGTTCAGAAAATCAAGTCTAGCTGGAGAGGGAGATTCATTTGAGGAGTTGTGAGAGAGAAGTATGGAAAGCTTGGCAAGGCTAGATTGTTGAGGACTGCAAGTGTTATGGTAAAGAGTTTGGGTATTATGAGGTGGGCATTATTTAAGGGTTTTTATTTTTTAATTTAAAAAAAAAATCACTTATTTTCTTCCTGAATTTAGAATTAGAAACAGCTAGTAGGGTTGATTGATGACTTTTCCATGCAGTATCAGCCACAGCCTGTTGGCTCAGGTACATGCACGAGGCTGGCAAGTTGATACTAGCTATTGGTTGGAAATTCAGCTGGGGCTTTTGGCTAGGTCCTCAGTTCCTCTCCATGTTGACTTTCGTCATAGAGTGTTAGCTGGGTTTCAAGAGCAAATATTCCAAGCAAGGGGTAGTGGTAGCTACTAATCTGTTCATGTTTGGCCAGGAAACTGGTACAGAATCATTTGCACCATATTCTACCACTTAAACTGCTGCAGGGTCTACAAGATTTAAGACAAGGGGACATAGACTACACCTCTCAACAACAGGAGTGAGAAGGAATTTGTACCATTTTTAGTCTCCTGAATGGAATGAGGAGTAAATCTTAGCCCTCAATGGTTCCTTCACCTGGATGCTTTTCTCCAGTGAACAGCCTGAACTCCTGTACATGGCAGCCCTTCCAGGAGAGGTCCACAAGCACAGCTCTCATATGGATTGGTTTCTAAGTAGGGGAAGTAAAGGGCATGAGTGTTCAGTTAAGAGAATTAGACATTTCAAGAATGAAGCAGAGGAGACTGGTATAGTATAAGGTACCACATTGTTCAAGAGCAGAGTAAAGTGTATTTTAGCTTCCACTGTGAATGTGAGAATTGGACCATAAAGAAGGCTGAGCGCCGAAGTGTTGATGCTTTTGAACTGTGATGTTGGAGAAGACTCTTGAGAGTCCCTTGGACTGCAGGGAGATCAAACCAGTCAATCCTAAAGGAAATCAATCCTGAATATTCACTGGAGAGACTGATGCTGAGTCTGAAGCTCTAATACTTCGGTCACGTAATGCAAAGAGCTGACTCATTGTATAAGACCTGATACTGGGAAAGATTGAAGGCTGGAGGAGAAGGGCACAACAGAGGACTAGATGCTTGGATGGCATCACCGACTCAATGGACGTGAGTTTCGTAAAGCTCTGGGAGATGGTGAAGGACAGGGAAGCCTGGCATCTGCAGTCCATGGGGGTCCCAAAGAGTTGGACACGACTGAACAACTGTATTTTGTAACTGATTTGACATGTTGTCCCTAAGTATCCTAAAAATCCTTTCAGTTGATTCTTTCCCACCATTTTGGGGGTGGGGGGAAAGCTTGAACTTTTCCTTTTAAAATTTGAGGGAATAGATTTATTCAGAGTACCTTCTTTGTCTGTCTCTAAATCTACATATATAACTGTATTAATGTAATTAACTTTGAATTTTTAGAAAAGAAATGGTGACTGATTTATCTATATATCTGTGTGTGTGTGTGTGTGTGTGTGTGTAATGTACATACCACACATATTTAGGGGGATATGTGTGTGCATGTCAACATACTGTACCTGACTCTAAACTGCTTCTTATGGTCTAATGCAGAAATGAATATTTTATTCCTCTGTTTCTTTTAGCAGAGATGAGTTTGGTGTGAAGAAACTTTGTTATAATTCTTGCAGTCTAGCAAGAATTATAGCCTAAATCCTTAAGAGGGAATTTACCACATAAATTTCTACAGTGTAGACTCATGGTATAATCCTAAAAGTTATCTCCTCCCATCTTTGGCATAAATCTGTCTGTGTGTGTGCTAAGTCACATAGAATGATGAATCCATTAAGCCTAAAATAAGAAGACCTGAATGTTACTCTGAGTTGACATTATCTGTGACCAGAAAAAAACAATTCAGCACTTTATATTTCCCTTTTCTTGGATTTAAGCATGGAGATAATATTACTATATGGGGGAGTATAAAGTAAGAAATATGAAAGTGGTTTTATATGACTTTTTAAGGCCATATAAATGGCAGAAATTTTTAAATGAAGTTGAATTAGACATCTTTAATGAGAACCAGCATTATTTATTTTAAAATATGTTTAAATGTTTTAAAAACACAGAATACTGTCCCAAAATTTTCATTCTGATTTTTTAAAGGCAAACTTGGAACATTTATAGGTAGTCCTTTTAACAAAATATTTGTAATAAAACAAGTCTTAAGCATTTTTCTGTGTCCTTTTCATCTTTACAGATTTGAAAAACTGTTACAATTGTTCTGTTTAAATCAAGATGTCTAGCAAAGCAAATGCTTCCAAGAAAAAATCTCAACAGTTAAAAAGAAATCCAAAAAGAAGAATTGATGATGAAAAAGCAGAATTACCAGAGAAAAAGGTAATCATTCAGGACTTATTCAAAGAGTTTATCATTCAGAACTCTGGTAAAAATATCATCTGTTCTGTATAAAGGAGTATGTGAAGACTAAAGGTCAGCTTTACTACAAATTATAGTAATTTATATTCCATATATATATATGGTAATGTAGGAGCTGCTGCAACATGATTTATAAAAACTTGCAGATAAAGATTTTTTTACTTCTTTTCCAAAATATTAATCAGAGAATTCTTCGGGGAAGATTCTATGGGACATTGCTAAGGTGTTCAAATGGGAGTACTAGTAATAAAGTATAATAAAGTGAATATGGCATTCATATATTAAAAGACAAGAGAATCCGTCAGTTGGTGGAAGAGATTTTTATTAACATCGAGAAAAATTAGTTGGAGAGGAATTAGCTTCTTCCTGCCATAACTTTGTGCCTCTCTTATAAAAGAAATAATTAGCATTTTTTTCTCTGTATTAGGTAATGCCTATATTTTTTGTTTTGCAGGAAAAGTATTTAACATTATTTCACAGGCAAAATAAGTAATGATTTCTTTAAAACATTCTTTAGCACCATATGAAATTCTTTTATACATTATCACCATTGTTCAGGAGTTGCTTTATTATATCCTCCACTTGTGATAAATACATACCTTTTGCTGTAGAAGTAGCAATATACTTTTTTTCATCTTTCCAGAAGGTATATGAATTCACTCCAATACACATGACAAATCTATTGCAAAAGCAGTATCTTTTTATCTAGCGCTTAATTGTGTGTGCATGTTTGTGTGTTTTTCTCTCTAGGTTAGAAACACAGTGGAAAAAAATAAAAATCATCCAAAACATCTGTCTTCTGAAGGTATTTCTTTTCTATGTTTACTTTCACCATATCTTTCTCAAGCTATATCTATTTACGAAAAAGTTCTCAGCATCTTGTTTATGAATTTTGCATAAGCAAAACATAGTAATAAATGGTAGCATTCTCATTTTTGCAAGACTACGTAGTGCTGGTTAGTCAGATACCTAGGTCAGCTAAAATTTTACTTACCACCACCAGCAAAATCCTGTGTGGGTTTCTAAATTGAAAGGAACTAGAGAAATTCAAAGTATACAACAGTCTGACTTATTCTGATTTGTAATATAGAGACACACCTACTATTTTCTCTTTGAGACAAATACCCTATTCTGCTACCAGTTTAGATTAAATTGGAGCTAAGTTTGTCTAGAGTAAATTAGTTTGGAGTGATCATCTTTACTTAAATATCACTTCATCATGGAAGAATTTTCTACCTCCTCACCCAGGAACAGGTTAGGTCCTCTGGTTTTATACTTACATAATGAACAGTGCTTTTTCCTTTCTAATTCTTTGCATACCTGTAACTATAATTATTTAATCTCCTTTCTTGCCAAATGAATTTTCATGTAAGCCAATAGTGTATATCCTTTGTTTATTTATTATAAGCAGAACAATGTCAGTAACCTAGCAGACACTCAAAAATGGTTTGGTTAATTGCCTTAGTTCCAGTTGCCATCCAACATATGGCAAAAAGCATTTTCCTAGTCTTCTCAATAAGTCCTTTAGTTCAGGTCATTTCTGAGAACCAGACTTTTATGCTGAATCCTAATAATTGCAGCTTGGTTCTTCATTTAAAATTGTCTTGCGTTTCTGTCTGCAATATCAGCTAATGGTATTTAAGTTAACACAAAACAACATATTCAACACCTGGCATTTTATGACTGTGCAATAAAAAAAGAAATTAAACAGCTAATACAGCTTTATAGTATTGTGGTTCTCAGAATTCCATTGGCTCTTTTTAGATAAACTTGTTCTTGAATTTATAAATAAAAATATACACATTTCTAGATTAACCGCAGTCTCTTCTTTGACCAGTGACAAGACAAACAAAGCATACTACTCTAAAACAGGTAAAGATAGCATCCAACAAGAGAAAAACCTGGCAACCTCTTTCGAAGAGTAGCAGAGAACATTTGCAAAATATGATGGAATCTGTAGCAATGTGAGTATGAAATATTTTACATTTCACTGTTTTCATTTCTATTTATGTTTCCTACAAACAGTATCCTTTTAAATATTCTTGTCTATTTTATGGTGACATGGTGTTTTTCTCTTTCGCAAGAAGGTTTTTTTAATGTCTCTTGATGGCCTACGCCTTCAGTTAAAAAAAGCCTTTATTAATATCAGAAACTTGGAATTTTATTGCTGAAATAAAAATGAAATCTACATGGCCTAATCTGCTCTCTGTAAACTTAAAACTTTTTTCTGTCAAGAGGAATACTTTAGGAAAAAGTTTGCTCAAATTGATACTTTATATGGAAGCAGTGCTAACAGGAATACAGAGATAGGACTTGGCCATCAAGGCGCTGAAATCCTTGAAGAGGGTTTATAAAAGAGGATTTAGAGAAGAGGCATATAAATTAGTTACAATGATATAATGTGATAAAAAGAACTTAGATCATTCAGTTCAGTTCAGTGGCTCAGTCGTGTATGACTTTTGCAAACCCATGAACCACAGCACGCCAGGCCTCCCTGTCCATCACCAGCTCCCAAGTTCACCCAAACCCAAGTCCATCGACTTGGTGATGCCATCCAGCATCTAATCTTCTGTCGTCCTCTTCTCCAGCTCTCAATCTTTCCCAGCATCAGGATCTTTTCAAATGAGTCAGCTCTTCGCAGCAGGTGGTCAAAGTATTGGAGTTTAAGCTTCAGCATCAGTCTTTCCTATGAACACCCAGGACTGATCTCCTTTAGGATGGACTGGTTGGATCTCTTTGCAGTCCAAGAGACTCTCAAGAGTCTTCTCCAATGCCATAGTTCAAAAGCATCAATTCTTCGGTGCTCAGCTTTCTTTATAGTCCAACTCTCAAAGCCATACATGATCACTGGAAAACCATAGCCTTGACTAAATGGACCTTTGTTGGCAAAGTAATGTCTCTGCTTTTTAATATGCTGTCTAGGTTGGTCATAACTTTTCTTCCAAGGAGTAAGCGTCCTTTAATTTCATGGCTGCAATGACCATCTGCAGTGATTTTAGAGCCCCAAAATTAAAGTCAGCCACT
Organism: Oryx dammah; assembly: GCF_014754425.2. NCBI lineage: Eukaryota > Metazoa > Chordata > Mammalia > Artiodactyla > Bovidae > Oryx > Oryx dammah. The sequence goes on along the minus strand of NW_024070195.1, from coordinate 28,911,836 downwards.
GTTACCCAACTATTTGCCATGAAGTGATGGGACTGGATACCATGATCTTAGTTTACTGAATATTGAGCTTTGAGCCACCTTTTCCCTCTCCTCTTTCATTTTAATCAAGAGGTTCTTTAGTTCTTCTCTTTCTGCCATAAGGGTGATATCATTGATATTTCTCCCAGCAATCTTGATTCCAGCTTGTGCTTCTTCCAGCCCAGCATTTCTCATGATGTACTCTGCATAAAAGTTAAATAAGCAGGGTGACAATATACAGCCTTGACGTACTCCTTTTCCTATTTGGAACCAGTCTGTTGTTCCATGTCCAGTTCTAACTGTTGCTTCCTGACCTGCATACAGATTTCTCAAGAGGTAGGTCAGATGGTCTGGTATTCCCATCTCTTTCAGAATTTTCCACAGTTTATTTTGATCCACACAGTCAAAGGCTTTTGCATAATCAATAAAGCAGAAATAGATGTTTTTCTGGAACTCTCTTTCTTTTTCAATGATCCAGTGGATGTTGGCGATTTGATCTCTGGTTCCTCTGCCTTTTCTAAAACCAGCTTGAACATCTGGAAGTTCACGTTTCACATATTGCTGAAGCCTGGCTTGGAGAATTCTGAGCATTACTTTACTAACGTGAGATGAGTGCAAGTGTGCGGTAGTTTGAGCATTCTTTGGCATTGCCTTTCTTAGGGATTGGAATGAAAACTAACCTTTTCCAGTCGTGTGACCACTGCTGAGTTTTCCAAATGTGCTGGCATATTGAGTATAGCACTTTCACAACATCATCTTTCAGGATTTGAAATAGCTCGACTGGAATTCCATCACCTCCACTAGCTTTGTTCGTAATAATGCTTCCTAAGGCCCACTTGACTTCACATTCCAGGATGTCTGGCTCTAGGCGAGTGATCACACCATCGTGATTATCTGAGTCATGAAAATCTTTTTTATATAGTTCTTCGGTGTATTCTTGCCATCTCTTCTTAGTATCTTCTGTTTCTGTTAGGTCCCTACCATTTCTGTCCTTTATTGTGCCCATCTTTGCATGAAATGTTCCCTTGGTATCTCTAATTTTCTTGAAGAGATCTCTAGTCTTTCCCATTCTATTATTTTCCTCTATTTCTTTGCATTGACCACTTGAGGAAAGCTTTCTTATCTCTCCTTGCTATTCTTTAGAACTCCGCATTCAAATGGGTATATCTTTCCTCTTCTCCTTTGCTTTTTGCTTCCCGTCTTTTCACAGCTATTTGTAAGGCCTCCTCAGACAGCCATTTTGCTTTTTTGAATTTCTTTTCCATGGGGATGGTCTTGATTCCTGTCTCCTGTACAATGTCATGAACTTCCATCAATAATTCATCAGGCACTCTATCTATCAGATCTAGTCCCTTAAATTTATTTCTCACTTCCACTGTATAATCATAAGGGATTTGATTTAGGTCATATCTGAATGGTCTAGTGGTTTTCTCCACTTTCTTCAGTTTCAGTCTGGTTAGGAATTCATGATCTGAGCCACAGTCAGCTCCTGGTCTTGTTTTTGCTGACTGTATAGAGCTTCTCCATCTTTGGCTGCAAAGAATATAATCAGTCTGATTTCAGTGTTGACCATCTGGTGATGTCCATGTGTAGAGTCTTCTCTTGTGTGGTTGGAAGAGGGTGTTTGCTATGACCAGTGCGTTCTCTTGGCAGAACTCTATTAGCCTTTGCCCTGCTTCATTCTGTACTCCCAGGCCAAATATGCCTATTACTCCAGGTTGTATCTTGACTTCCTACTTTTGCATTCCAGTCCCCTATAATGAAAAGGACATCTTTTTTGGGTGTTAGTTCTAGAAGGCCTTGTAGGTCTTCATAGAACCGTTCAGCTTCAGCTTCTTCAATGTTACCGGTCAGGGCATAGACTTGGATTACCGTGATATTGAATGGTTTGCCTTGGAAACGAACAGAGATCATTCTGTCACTTTTGAGATTGCATCCAAGTACTGCATTTCAGACTCTTTCATTGACGATGATGGCTACTCCATTTCTTCTAAGGGATTCCTGCCCAATAGTAGATATAATGGTCATCTGAGCTAAATTCATCCATTCCAGTCCATCTTAGTTCACTTAGATTATTCCTCTGCTTTAAATGTCCTTGACATAAAATAAAGTGATTGATTCTGCCTGGTTAGTAAGAAAGGGCACTTGAAAGAAATTAGAAAAAATAAACAGATTAAATATAATGTAATGTTTGAAACTAATATATATTCAATCCCAATATTTATTTTATCCCTATTTTTTCTTTCCTAGATCAGTTCTGAGTGACAGTATTAGAGAAAATAAACAAATTCAATATCATCTGAATTTCCTAAAGAAAAGGTAATATAGTTACACAATTAAAAAAACAGTTGAAACACAGTTGGTAAAAATCCAGTCTGTTCTTGTGTTACCAGAACAGATATTTATGGAATATAGAAGTTTTTTATTTGGGGTTTTCATTCTTTTGTTGTTGTCGTTTTTTTGTTTGTTTGTTTGTTTGTTTTATTGTTGATGTTTTAAGAAGATGAATGGTTTGGAAATATGTATTCTACCCTAAACTGATGCTGCATGGAATTCTGAAGTAAGTTAAGTTAAATTTAAGAGAATTTCTAAAGAATCTGAAAATCAAAGCACCTACTTCCAAAGTTCACTTTTCTGTGTTGAGGTTTGAAAAAAAATTGTTCAACTCTTAACTCCTTTCAACTTCATTTTGACCAATTGCAAGTTAACAGTTCACCACTCTCATTTAATACTTAACCCTATTGCCCTGTTTTCTCTTCACTTCATATTATATAACCTTATTTGTAACAAGTATAATTTTCCAGGATACTATTGCTCTTTATTTCTGGCAGGTCTCAGGTGGAGGTTTCTTTTCAAGTATTTTTTGTTTTGTTTTGTTTAAGTAATTTTATTTATTTATTTACATAAATAAATATGCTGTACTGGGTCTTCATTGCTGTGTTGTCTTTTCTCTAGCTGTGGCAAGCGAGGGCTACTCTCTAGCTACAGGACATGGGCTTCTCATTGTGGTGGCTTCTCTTGTTGCAGAGCTCAAGCTGTAAGGCACCCAGGCTTTAGTAGTTGCAGCTCCCAGGCTGTAGAGCACGTTCTCAATAGTTGTGGCACAGGAGCGGAGTTGCTCTGAAACATGTGGGATCTTCCCCATCAGGGTCAAACCTGCATCTCCAGCATTGTCAGGCAGATTCTTTACCACTGAGGCACCAGGGAAGACCCCAAGTGTTCTTTAAAGTCACCACTGCCAATAATTTTCAGTGACTTCTTTTTTCCTACTATCTGCCCTAAGCTGCTGCTGCATGAAGTTTTAAAGTAAGTTAAACGTAAGAGAATTTATAAAGAATCTGAAAGTCAAAATCACCTACTTCCAGCTTTCTTTTTATAGAAGAATATTCTGCATCTTAGTTTCCTCAGGTTTGCCTGGAAATGTTTGTGACCTAGTACTTTATTCTTGGGAAGCATGAGCACAAATACTGCTTTTTTAATTCAGAATTCTCAATGATATTAATAATAAGAAAATAGAAAGGGTAAAATAGGATGGAAAAATAGGAAAAGGAGTACATCAAGGCTGTATATTGTCACCCTGCTTATTTAACTTATATGAAGAGTACATCATGTGAAATGCTGGGCTGGAAGAAGCACAAGCTGGAATCAAGATTGCCGGGAGAAATATCAATAACCTCAGATATGCAGATGACACCACCCTTATGGCAGAAAGTGAAGAGGAACTAAAAAGCCTCTTGATGAAAGTGAAAGTGGAGAGTGAAAAAGGTGGCTTAAAGCTCAACATTCAAAAAACTAAGATCGTGGCATCTGGTCCCATCACTTCATGGGAAATAGGGAAACAGTGGAAACAGTGTCAGACTTTATTTTGGGGGGCTCCAAAATCACTGCAGATGGTGACTGCAGCCATGAAATTAAAAGACGCTTACTCCTTGGAAGAAAAGTTATGACCAACCTAGATAGCATATTGAAAAGGAGAGACATTACTTTGCCAACAAAGGTCCATCTAGTCAAGGCTATGGTTTTTCCAGTGGTCATGTATGGATGTGAGAGTTGGACTGTGAAGAAAGCTAAGTGCCAAAGAATTGATGCTTTTGAACTGTGGTGTTGGAGAAGACTCTTGAGAGTCCCTTGGACTGCAAGGAGATCCAACCAGTCCATTCTGAAGGAGATCAGCCCTGGGATTTCTTTGGAAGGAATGATGCTAAAGCTGAAACTCCAGTACTTGGGCCACCGCATGCGAAGAGTTGATTCATTGGAAAAGACTGATGCTGGGCAGGATTGGGGGCAGGAGGAGAAGGGGATGACAGAGGATGAGATGGCTGGATGGCATCACCGACTCGATGGACGTGAGTCTGAGTGAACTCCGGGAGTTGGTGATGGACAGGGAGGCCTGGCGTGTTGCAATTCATGGGGTCGCAGGGAGTCGGACACGACTGAGCGACTGAACTGAACTGAACTGAACTGAAGATAGGATGGAGTGGATGGGTGTGAGAGTTTGTGGAGACAGGTTGAAGAGATTAAAGAAAGACAACTAGTAGTGAACTCTGTAAACTGTTTACAGGAATGACAACCTGTTAGTAAAGAAGGAATGAGTAAAAATTAAATAGATAAACTAATACATAATAAAAGTGTGGCAAAAATAAATAAAATGTAGCTATTTATGATCTTTTTAATATGGGGCAGGTAGCCATGTTTGGTGTGTATGAATGAGAATATTTTAGTATGTAATAACTATTCTTCACAGCAATCACACTGCTTCATCAGAAAAGATTAAATTCTGTTCAACAGATAACCTGTTTTTTCACAATACAGCAGCCGTGGAGATACATATTTCAAAGACTGCCTATTGTCTCCTCATTTTTGCTTTCACAGCTCTCTTTTTTTAGTTCCCAGAGTAGCAATACTCAAGATACTTTCCCTTCTACTGATGTGACAGAGTGTAGCCTTAGCAAATTGATTCTAATTAGAATCTGAACAAATTTTCCTCTAGCACCATTTCTGTGGCCTTCCCTGGTAGCTCAGCTGGTAAAGAATCCATCTGCAATGCAGGAGACCCCAGTTCTAACCCTGGGCTGGGAAGATCCCCTGGAGGAGGCCATGACAACCCACTCCAGTATTCTTGCCTGGAGAATCCCCATGGACAGAGGAGCCTGGTGGGGGCTACAGTCCACGAGGTCACAAAGAGTCGGATACAACTGAGCAACTAGGCACAGCACAGCATAGCATGTCTCCAAATATAGTTGGAACACTTGTGCTTAGAGATACTTTGTGAATAAAAGTGATAGAGAATTATGTTTCCTGGTATATTAACATATTAAAATCCTACAGTAAATAAATCTGTTTCATTTTGTTTAACCTGGTGGTAGAGGTTTAGTCATGTCCAACTCTTGAGACCCTATACACTATAGCCCACCAGGCTTCTCTGTCCATGGGATGTCCCAGACAAGAATACTGGAGTGGGTTGCCATTTCCTTCTCCAGAGGATCTTCCCAACCCAGCATCTTCCAAGTTAGTGTTTACCACAGGAATTCTTTATTGTATAATTAGTCTCGTCTTTGCTTCTGTCTTCATGTTGTCTTCATTCTTTTAGACAAGTTGTCCTCAGTAGATTAGAACTGTATATATAGATAGCTTCCTGTTGCTCTTAGCCTCTTAGCTTCAGTTAGAATATTCTGGGTGATTGATTCTGATTGGTTTGGGTGATTTGCCTTTCATTGTACTGATTTTGTGGCAAGAGCCGTTATGATTGATATAGATTGAATCATATATGCTTTTCCTTGTCATGAAACAATAGAGTTGCTAGTCAACAAAAATTAACCACTACACTTTCTAGAGGAACATACTTTGGGGAATTCTGACTTATACAATTTTGTAAATGTGCTTAGATGTTGTTGACATAGTATTATGATAGGTATATTGTAACATGATAAACACTGGTTATATTTTTAGTTTAATAAGATTTTGTAGAATAACCTACAAATTTAGAACATTTGGAATGGTGAATGACCTTTCTGCAGAACAGGTTTGATAAAGTTTTAGAAAAAAACTGTTTATAAAGGGAATCTTTATTTTAATTAAACCAAAAATTCAGACAGGTTTTGTGCTTATGGGCTAATAATGATTTGGGGAATAGCTGAAGTTTATCCTGACAGTTTAATGGAAAGTATGATTGATAGAGTTTAAACAACCTACTTTTTTCTTTATAAAAATTAATGTTTTGAGTATGATCCCGGGAAGACAAATCTTGGGTTCCACTGTTCTTCTAATTGCCTGCAAATCTCAAGTAGTAGCATTTTTTTAGGATCCAGATACACTGCTATTAGAAGGAACCAAATTTAGATTTTGCTTCTTGATTTCTTCCTCATGGAACTCAAGAATCAAACCTGGGAAAGCTGTATTGCTGTCTGCTGGAAGTGAAGTTAGTCATAAGATTTGAAGGGGATTTTTTTTTAAGTTAGGAAAAAATCATTAACTTAGAGTAACTGATACAGGCATTCTCTATTATTGGTCACATTCTGTGAAACAACCGAGATTTAAAGTTCAGAGTCATAGTTAAGACTAACAGAATAATGTTTCACCTCTTACCAGAAATTCACATTAAATGATAGACTTATGTACTGTAGTAGTCCAGGAAACAAGTTCAGAAGATACAAGGAAATTTTTAGTTTATTTTAAACTGTGTATAAATAATCAATTGTTAAATGTGTAAAAGAGAAAGTTTTCCTTTTATAAAGCAACCTAGGTACCCCATGATTTGTGGTAAATCTTAATCAATCGAAAGACTTAATGAGGACTTGTCAGGGCTTTTGGTCGGGAGGAGGCTTACTGCTAAGATTAGCCGCTGTTAATAAAAGAATATTTTAGCCTTTAGAAATATGAGGGAAAGAAAAAGGGGACTACAGTATTTCAAATAAAAAACAATACTAATGGTACTCAAAAATAAGCAGTTATGTTTTTATTCTGTCCCAAAGATTGCTGCAACTGTGTGAAACCCTGAAAGTCCCTCCCAAAAAGCTGCAAGATTTATCTCATGTGTCAAGTCTACTGAAAACAGAAAGGGCACAGCACAGAGATAATGAGGAAGGTCTGGCATCATTGCAGGTATGAAGTTTGAAAAGGGAATTCATTATTAGGGGAAAGGGGAAGAGATTTAATTTAAAGTTTTTTAAATTATGTTATTCTTCTAGTAACTAGTACTACATCTTGGGCAAGGTTTTTTATTAACTTTTTTTTTTTTTAATCAAAGCAAAACCTTTCCATTTTGGTCCTCTAAAGTTGACTGTTTCTAATATATTTGTAATTAAGTAGCAGCCTTATTTTTTTTAATCAGACTTTAAATATAATGAACTGTCTTATTTTTGATTAGCAAGTTACAGGAATTCATCACTAAATGCTGTAGAATTTGAAAACATTAGTTTTTCTGTCCTTCAGTGCTACTTTATTGACAAGAAGAACACAATCATCATCATTATTTTTATAATCATTATAGATAACATGTAACAAGAGCCTTCTATGTTTTTCTAGTCACTGTTCTAAGCACTTTACAGTTATAGCCCTTAATGACTTAAAGAGGCTTGCGCTATATTTCATGTTTTACAAATGTGAAAAAGAGAAATATTGGCACTTTTAGCTGAACCTTAGACAAACTGCTCACCGTGGTGATGCAGTCCTATTAGTCCAACTTTAGGGCATGTGATTTTTTATCTTTATCCTGTGGAAGGTAGTGAGAGATAATATTTGCTGTTAGGATAAACAACAGGCTTTTAATTAGTGGATACTTTAGCAGTTAAGAAAATCAATCTTAAGGGGCTTATTAAATAATTATTAAAACTAAAACAGATTGGACCGTATGTACTTTTGCTGTTTTGAAGTAGTGTGTAGATCTGGTCTTTGTCAGCAGGTCAACTTTGTAAAGTAATCAGTCTGTTAATCTGTTACAAGGTGGTGGTAGTTTAAACAGGGGCTGTATCCCCAGTGAGTCAGCATTCACAAATAGGTCATTCCAGCTTTTCCATGTGATTGAGAATAAAAATGGAAGTTTATTTGTAAGCAGCAGGTCTACTTGTATCTCTGTAAATTACAGATTTATAAATTTGTAATTTATATATTGTAAACTTAATACATTTTGTAAATGTATATATATTGTAAATTTACGTTGTGGTTTAGTCACCAAGTCATGTCCGACTCTTAGAGACCTCATGGACTGTAGCACGCCAGGCTTCCCTGTCCCTCACCATCTCCCGGAATTTCCCCGGTGATACCATCCAAGCATCTCATCCACTGTTACCTTCCTCTCCTTCTGCCTTCAGTCTTTCCCAGCACCACAGTCTTTTCCAGTGAGTCAGCTGTTTGCATCAGGCAGCCAAATACTGGAACTTCAGTTTCAGCATCAGTCCTTCCAGAGTGTTCAGGGTTGATTTCCTTTAAGATTGACTGGTTTGATCTCCTTGGTTTCCAAGGGACTCTCAAGAGTCTTCTCCAACACCACAGTTGAAAAGCTCTGCCTTCTTTATTGCCCACTTTCACATCCATACATGACTACTGTAAATTTATAGAGTGGTGTTTTTAGTGGCTTTCTCACTTTCTTCATTGCGTGAGGTTATATTTAACTTTCATTACAGTGTAGCTTTGCAAGAGAATATTTTCAGTACTGTCACCAGCTCCCCCGCTTAATGAACAGTTGGGTTTTATATGGCTTTTATTTTTTTCAGCTTTGTTTGAGATATAAGTAGCAAAGTGGTAAGATATCTAAAGTGTACATCATGGTGATTTAATGTATATATACATTGTGAAAGGATTTCCCCCCCATCTTATTCATTAATGCATCTGTCACCTCACTGTTGTTTTTTTTTCTTGGTAAGGACATTTAAGTTCTACTTTCAATTATATAATACAAATTTCAGTTATATAACAAGTTCTCCATGTTTTGTATTAGATCCTGTGACCTTGTTTGGCCTAGTAAATGGAGCTCTCAGACCTAGAGTTTTGGGTACTCAGGAATCAGCACCTTTCTGTAAGGGTCAGATGATAAACATCTTGCTCTTTATGAGTCACATTGGTTTTCATTGCACAGTCTTTTTCATTTTTTTAACATCCTTTAGAAATGTAAAAATCATTCATAGCTCTTGAACCAATCAAAAACGGCCCATGAGCGGTTGCAGACCTCTGTAGGTATCCTTTCTAATGGTTTCTAGAAGCCATAATATATTTGTTAAGGAAGATTACTGTAATTGACAGTAACAATTCTGCTTTCAGTATTTGGAAAATGATGTTAAATGTAAATACCAACCATATTGCTCATCAGGATTTCAGAGTTATTACTTCATTACTTTCGTGTGGCTTTTGTATGGCTTATTTAATTGTTCCCTGATCCCTAGAGTCCGCGCTGTCCTTTGCTGTTTGCTAGGACTAGATTTGAAAGCAATGCAGCACTTAATACCATTTAAAAACCCAGAAGTTGGCTAACTCTATGTGTGGCCTGCAGTCAGTACACCCCTGGTATTCCCATATTTATTTCATTCATTTATTTTCTCTTTTGTTTTCCTCTGTACGTTTTATGTTCTTTTTATGTGAGAAACTGCCACTCATTTTCTGTTATTATCTTTGCCCAAATGTTCAGCACTTTTTCTTTTGGCAAATGAAAATAGCACTCAGATGTTCCTAAATTAGAGTTTCTCTGCTATTACATACTGCTTAAGGAATGCTGCTGTACCTGCTGCTGTGAATCCTTGGGTTCTGCTAAATTCACATAGGTCTTCCAGGATCTCTGATACAAGCAGCTTTGGTAAGTTTTTGAGGAAAGGTTCAAAAGGTTTATTTACATCTTTGTTCCACTGGTAAATCAATCTCTAGGGAGACTTTTTTGAAAGAAAATGAAAATTACCAGTTTCTTCCGGAAGTGTTTCAATATGTAAGATGTTTTTAAAACTGTTTGGGTTTCACTTAATAGTATATTTAATTTAAAACATTAGCTTTCTCTTTCTGATGCAGGAAGAAACAGATAAAATGGTAGCGACTATAGAGTCAATGACTGGGGATATTCACAGCCTAAAGAACAAAGTTCATGTTCTGACAAGTGAGGTGGAAGAAGAAGAAAAGAAGATAAAACAGGTAATTGTTCCCCACCCAAAAAAAAGTTATTACTAGAATCTGGATATAATTTTTCATTATTAGATTTTACCCAGACAGCTTTTGAGTATAATAAGAGAAATCAACTTTTTGAAACAGTCTAGCTTTACAAAATAATCTATAGCTTTCTTTTTCTACTTTAGATGTGTCATATAGATAGTGGGGTACTCTCTCTTCCTGAACTTTCTCAAAAGAGTCTCAGAGCACCCATCCTTCAGGTAAGTACTTACAATTTACCATATTAACTGCATCACCAGTTATAAATTTCATATATGTAAAAAAATTATATGCTACTTATTCTTTTAAACAAATGAAATCTATGATATAAACTGTAAGGGAAAATTGTTTTTCTCATATGATGGTATAGTTTGAACATCTCATGCTTGTCAGTTGCTGTATAACATTCCATTATATAGATATGCCATAATGTAATTTGTGGAGATTTTGGAAATAAATAATTTTTCTAGTACAGGTAATGCTATGTACACCTTTGTATATGCATTATTACAGATTTGTATATTCATGGCTGTAGGATAGATTTCTGGAAGTAAATTCTGACAGTTGCTTTGTTTATGCTTCTAATAATTGCATATAACTTTTCCTAAAATAGTATACTATGTCCTATTTGTAGTAGGCTGCACACTGGTAACTTATCTTTTTTCAAAGGACCCCAATAGATACTGTAGTGTCACTGTTTACCCTGGTAGAAAGTCTGTATGTTTTCTCAAAAAGTAGCAAAAATTTTCCTATCTAAAATCTACATAGGCTGAGGAATGGGAATGGGCAGAGAGGAAACAGAATAATATAGATTTAAAAGAAGAATGGCAATTAGTTGATAGATAATTGCAGTTGAGTGATTATATGATATTATTATTATATCATTCTCTCTAATATATCAATACATATAACATTTTTCATAGTGAAAGGTTAAAAACTAATTACATGGGTAAAGTCAAAAGGTACACACTTCCAGTTACTTATAAATAAGTCATGGGGATGTAATGTATAAGCTGGTGACTAGAGTTAATACTGTATTGTATATTTGGAAGTTGCTAAGAAAGTAGATCTGAAAGTTCTCATCACAAAGAAAAAAAAAAATTTGTATCATGTTTGGTGATAGATGTTAACTAAACTTACTGTGGTGATCATTTTGCAGTATATACAAATATCAAATCATTATGTTATATGCCTGAAGCTAATATAATGTTCATGTCAATTACATATCAATAAAAAATAAAATTTTAAAAATGAATTATTCTCTCATGCCCACAGAGAGAAATTCTGACACTAATTCCAAATCAGAACAGTCTTCTGAAGGACTTGGAAGTTCTCCATAATTCATACCAGATGAAGCACATGTTCACCTTCATTGAAGAAGTCTATAAAAGACTGGATGCCTCTTAAAGAGTTGGGTTTTTTTTTTTGGTAGATTGTCCCATATTAATGTTTATGAATTGTAAAAATGTTAATCTGTGTGATATTGCAGAGGCTGAGGCTTCTTCAGATACGCACTTTAACCTCTATAAGTCTACCGTTAGCATCTAATGTAGACCTTAAAGACTGTTTTTATCAGTTCACAAGTCCAGGAACTCACATTTATGTTACTGTATCTCTAGTTATGTGCCCATAACCATAAAGTGAGAATAGCCACAATCTGATGGTTTATAATGGCTGATAGAGCTTGTTTATTGTTTAATGCAAAGCAAGTGTGATACTATGATTTAATATATGTAAATTGTTTATAGTGCCTAGCGCATAAAAACATAAGTGTTTGCTATCCTTATTGTTCTTTAGCTGATGACTTGCACTTTCTGTCTGGCCATGTGGAACTTGCAGCATCCCCAAACGCCCTTGCTCTTTTACACAACACCCTGGACTTTGTGTGGCGTCCTTATGATTTACCAGGTGTCTTTAACTTTAAAGGCAGCATGAAAGTTTTCTTTTTTTAGGTTAGTGAATAGATGCTGAATATTTATTTTCTACTCTCATCAGAGCATACCTTTACTTCATAAAATTCTTAAAAAGAAACCCAAGCTCATTTACTCCCTTAAAACAAATGTCAAACCAAAAAAAAAAAAAACCTTCTTTCTAAACCTTTCCTCATGATAATAAGCATATTCATGTGAAGAAATTATCACTTAAATACATTAAAAATCATTTTTAACCAATCACAAGATATCATCTGGGTTGCTTTTAAGTATTTGTAGAATAAGACAACTCATTTAATTACTTTTCTGTCTAACCTAGGATGTTTAGTCAGTTAATTTAGAAGGTGCACTAATTCTGGTAATGCCCTCCAGACTGAGACCACCAGGAAGACAGCTTGAGTTAAACAAATTGGACTTAGTGCTCACTGTAGTCATTGGGAACCTTGGACAGTTCAACAAAAGGGTCAGAAGCAATATCCTCTTAGGAAATAATGGTCAAGAAGGACATTAATAGATTTTAAGGAAAGGAAGGTCTTCAAAAAAGGAAATCTGTAGTGCAGCATTTAAAGAGAACATGATTGTATATACTTTGGACTGTCTACTATGTGCTAGGAAAAGCAACTAAAAGAAAAAGATTTTACAAAATGTCTTAAAACTTCAAAAACCTGGGAAATTTATAATCTTGTGTTTCTTAGAATGCTAGGAGAGCCCCAGCTCACTGATTTCTGTCATTAGTCATGATGTTTATAATAGTTTTGGTGGGATGAAGGAGTTACTAAGTCCACTGTCCTGTCAGAACATCTGTTTAACAGGTGACTGAAAGTCAACAAGAATTTCAGTTCACCATTGTTACTAAGAGGTAGTTCTTTATCACACATAAACTGGCCATCAGTCAGTTCAGTTCAGTCACTCAGTCGTGTCTGACTCTTTGCGACCCCATGAATCACAGCACACCAGGCCTCCCTGTCCATCACCATCTCCTGGAGTTCAGGCAAACTCACGTCCATCGAATCAGTGATGCCATCCAGCCATCTCATCCTCTGTCGTCCCCTTCTCCTCCTGCCCCCAATCCCTCCCAGCATCAGAGTCTTTTCCAGTGAGTCAACTCTTTGCATGAGGTGGCCAAAGTACTGGAGTTTCAGCTTCAGCATCATTCCCTCCAAAGAAATCCCAGGGCTGATCTCCTTCAGAATGGACTGGTTGGATCTCCTTGCAGTCCAAGGGACTCTCAAGAGTCTTCTCCAACACCACAGTTCAGAAGCATCAATTCTTCGACACTTAGCTTTCTTCACAGTCTAACTCTCACATCCATACATGACCACTGGAAAAACCATAGCCTTGACTATATTACCCTCTTATAGCTTAGAAATGAAGAAGGAAATGGCAACTCACTCCAATATTCTTGCCTAGAGAGAATCCTGTGGACAGAGGAACCTGGTGGGCTGCCGTCTATGGTATTAGACAGGGTCGGACACCACTGAAGCGACTTAGCATGCATGCATGCACTGGAGAAGTAAATGGCAACCCACTCCAGTATTCTCTGCTGGAGAATCCCAGGGATAGAGGAGCGTGGTGGGCTGCTGTCTATGGGGTCACAGAGAGCTGGACATGACTGAAGCGACTTAGCATGCATGCATGCATAGCTTAAAAAAGTACATGATCTAACTTTGAGATATCTACAGTATCTTCTGGCAGGTAGGCAAAATATACAATATTTTCTTCAAAGGCTGAATTTTGGTGTGTACTCTTTGTGAAAAATTTAAGAGTTAGTAACAGACCCAAGTAAAATTAAAATTCAGCTACACAAGGTCCCAGTAATGCAGATGGCCATCCTCTTGAAATATTCTTATCTGTCTAAATTCTCACATACAAAGGCCATGCCAACTATGATACACATTCTCTTCAGTGATTGATGAGTACCAATGGCAGAAACTTTAAATTCTAAAAGGTAAATATTTTGGAACAAAGGATATATGGTGTAAAAATATAGGCTGTGATAAAGATAGCATATCAAATAAAATGTAGAGAAAATATATTATTCAGTAAATGATCTTGAAGAAACTAGCTAAGTCCACTGGGGAGAGAGCTGGAGCATGGGTGCATATGTACTAAGTCACTTGAGTTGTGTCTGACTGTGCAACATATGGACTGTAGCCCATCAGACTCCTCTGTCAAAGGATTCTTCAGGCAAGAATACTGGAGTGGTTGCCTTGCCCTCCCTCAGGGGATCTTCTCGACTCAGGGATCTAACCCATGTCTCTTTACCTCTCCTGAATTGATGTGGGGGGCCAGGGATTCTTTACCACTAGCACCACCTGGAAAGCCCAGGGGGTAGAGGGGTGGTGGTGGTAAATATTCCTACTTTATGACAGAATAGATTCAAAGTAAATAAAATTAAATGAAAAAATAGAAACTAAAAAGAATTTATGAATGAATAACTGATGTTAGTGTGTCTAAACCCCTACAGACATACTCCTCTTGTAGTACTTTATTGCATTTTGCAGATACTGCATTTTTTACAAACGTCTGTGGCCATCCTGTATCAAGCAATATTGATGCCATTTTCCGAACACTGTGATTTTAAATTACGGTGTCTACATTGTTTTTTATATATATAAATTTATTTATTTTAATTGGAGGTTAATTACTTTACAATATTGTATTGGTTTTGCCATACATCAACATGAATCCGCCACAGGTATACACGTGTTCCCCATCCTGAACCCTCCTCCCTCCTCCCTCCCTATACCATCCCTCTGGGTCATCCCAGTACACCAGCCTCAGGCATCCTGTATCCTGCATCGAACCTGGACTGGCAATTTGTTTCATATATGATATTATACATGTTTCAGTGCCATTCTCCCAAATCATCCCACCCTCTCCCTCTCCCACAGAGTCCAAAAGACTGTTCTGTACATCTGTGTCTCTTTTGCTGTCTTGCATACAGGGTTATCATTACCATCTTTCTAAATTCCATATATATGTGTTAGTATACTGTATTGGTGTTTTTCTTTCTGGCTTACTTCACTCTGTATAATCGGCTGCAGTTTCATCCACCTCATTAGAACTGATTCAAATGTATTCTTTTTAATGGCTGAGTAATATTCCATTGTGTGTATGTACCACAGCTTTCTTATCCATTCATCTGCTGATAGACATCTAGGTTGTTTCCATGTCCTGGCTATTGTAAACAGTGCTGTCATGAACATTGGGGTACACGTGCCTCTTTCAATTCTGGTTTCCTTGGTGTGTATGCCCAGCAGTGGGATTGCTGGATCATAAGGCAGTTCTATTTCTAGTATTTTAAGGAATCTCCACACTGTTCTCCATAAGATATAATACTGTTGTACAGTTAATAGACGTATAGTGTAATGTAAATGGAACTTTTATATTTGCTGTAAAGTAAAAAAATTGGTGTAACTTTGTGGTGAGATTTGCTTTATTGTAGTGATCTGGAACTGAGCCTGCAGAATCTATGAGGTATGCCTGTATTATGCATATAAACAAAGACAAAACCATAAAGGAAAAAAAATCAGGAGATCACTACATAAGACTTTGAACTTTTTAAGATACAATTTTGAAAAGAATAAGCCAAAGGCACAACACAGACTGAAAAATACCTGCAACATATATAAAACATAGTATTTTTATTCATAAAGCTGTAAAATCCAGTAACAGGTTAAATACCAATAGGAAAATGGGCAATTGTCAAAGGAAATAAGTAGTCAATAAGTATCAATACTTGGAAGATTTTTCAACCTTAAAAATCATGTAAATGCAAATGAAGACAAAACTTTTTCAATTATTGGGCTGAAAAAGACTGAAAAGGAAAGTTGCTGAACATACAGTAAAATGGGTACCTGGTAATGCTGCTGAAGGAAGGAGGGCAAATGATGTCATTTGGCGGGGGCCGGGGGGAGTGCACCCTGTACAGATACGTTAACAGAAACACAGTTTACTGTCAGTCATTTAAAGTCATTATTTTATATTAATTCATCCATTCTCACAACTTTCAGTTGGGCATATATTTAACAAACAGGTTTTGCCTGAATATGAGACACCTGCTCAGTGACCTAAAATTAAAGGATTTGCTTTCTTTAATTTGATTGGATAGAATATCTTGGCATTGTTTACTGAAAATAAATGCAGGTGCATCTGTCAAAATTAATACTTGAGTTATTCAGATTGGCGTAGTTTCCAAACAGAAGTCTCATAAATCCTCTCAGATTTCATTCACTGTCAAGAAATATTCAGCTTTAAGGAAGAAAGAAGGAAAGCAAAAACAGAAATTCATGTTTCCTATGTGCACTTTATTCTTTCTAAAGTGACTGATATATTTTTCTGTCCTAACTAGTTTTCTTGTTAAGAGTTGCTGTGCTTTCTTTCTGACTAACTTCACTCTGCAGGACAGTCTCTGGGTCCATCCACGTCTTTACAAATGACCCAATTTCGTTCCTTTTCGTGGCTGAGTGATAGTCCTTTGTATATATGTATGACATCGTCTCTACCCATTCTTCTGTTGATGGATGTTTAGGTTGCTTCCATGTTCTGGCTATTGTAAATAGTAATGCAGTGAACTTTGGGGTGTGCTCTGTGGTGACCAAAATAGGAAGGAAATGCAAAAGAGAGGGAATATGTGTATACATATAGCTGATTGATTCAGTTTATCATGCAGGAAAAACTAACACAACATTGCAAAGCAACTGTACCTCAATAAAAATTAATTTAAAACATCAAAGAGTTGCTGGCCTTGAGTGTATTTCTTGCCATTCACCACCACACAACCACTTTCATTAAAGTGGCTGCTGCTTGTAGAAACCATATCCAAACACTGGTTATATTTGTTAAAATTGGACAAAGAGGAAGATAAAGGAGGGACATTTTCCAAATACAACAAAGTGGGGATTCCTTGGTAGTCCAGTGGTTAAGACTTGGTGCTTTCACAGCCAAGGGCCCAGATTCCATTCCAAGTCTCAGGGGTTTAAGCTACCACAAGCTGCATGGCGAGGCCAAAAAAAAAAACAATAAAACTATTTTTTTTTAATGAACTTTTTCTTAACTAATAGAAACAAATGTACCTTAAAATCAGTTTTAATCATTTCCACCCCTAAGGAGTTCTTTAAAATTAAGGTAGATTTTCAAATGGAATGAAAGCTATATAACAAAAATAACAGTGATAAAGTGGCTGATATTTATTGATCTGTGCTACATGCCAGGCACTGTTGTAAGCCCATTACATGTATACATGTATTTATACCAATATTTAATCCTAATTATGTGGATCAAACCCTATAGTAATCAGCATTATTCACATCCTGCATAATCTGAGGCAAAGGAAGCTAAGTAACTGAGATCACTCAAATAGTAAGTGATAGAGCTAGAATGTGAAAAAAAATTATCATTTTGACTTCTTAGGAATTTGCTGATAAGCTACAAATAAAAGGTAGTTCCGAAGCTAATGAGTGAATCCTAATACAGCAATGTACAAATATTTGATAATATGTATTATGAATTTGTTCAGTTGGATTTCTAGAAGAAAATCTTAAATTTACATTAGAAACCTTCCCCCCTCCTTTTTTTCTTTTTTTCCTTTTAATTTCAAGAGTCAAAAGTTTCAGTTAGGGTGGGGAGAGAGGCAGGTCGGGGTTTCAGGATGGGGGGACACATGTGCACCCATGACTGATTCATGTCAATGTATGCCCAGAACCATTACAATATCGTAAAGTAATTATCCTCCAATTAATTTAAAAAAATTTTTCACTTGGCAATGGATATTTGGTAACCTGTCATTCCACTGTAGAATTAAATGTATTTGAAAAAAATTTTCTTTACATCCAAATATGTATATATATTTACCCAAATTCTCACATATTGTGGGATTTTATGATCAATATTTCCTTTTGATTTTTTTTTTTTTTTTGTCTTCTACCCATTCTCGTTTCTCTTTGCATCACTTAGCTTCTGCTTCAGATAACCTCCATTAAAATTTGTCTTTAATGTTCTACGTGCTTAATGACTGTACGGAAATAAAGTAAAAAAAAAAAGTTTAGGTTAACTTGATGAACCTAGTTCAAGTTTAATTATCTTCATCCAATGCAGTTTTCCTGGAAAAGATATATTTTTCCTTTTTAGCTATTTTTCCTATGGCAAAAAGCTACTATTCTAGGTAGTTCAGATGTTTAATAGAGAGCAAAGAACTTTGTAAAAAGAATAGAAGTTTCTGTTCTGGAACATGTACTCTAAACCTGGGAAGATAGGTATCAGTTCAGTTCAGTTCAGTCATTCAATCGTGTCCGACTCTGCAACCCCATGAATCGCAGCACGCCAGGCCTCCCTGTCCATCACCATCTCCCGGAGTTCACTCAGACTCAGGTCCATCGAGTCGGTGATGCCATCCAGCCATCTCATCCTCTGTCGTCCCCTTCTCCTCCTGCCCCCAATCCCTCCCAGCATCAGTCTTCCAGTGAGTCAACTCTTCGCATGAGGTGGCCAAAGTACTGGAGTTTAAGCATCAGCATCATTCCTTCCAAAGAAATCCCAGAACTGATCTTCAGAATGGACTGGTTGGATCTCCTTGCAGTCCAAGGGACTCTCAAGAGTCTTCTCTAACACCACAGTGCAAAAGCATCAATTCTTTGGCACTCAGCTTTCTTCACAGTCCAACTCTCACATCCATACATGACCACAGGAAAAACCATAGCCTTGACTAGACGGACCTTTGTTGGCAAAGTAATGTTTCTGCTTTTGAATATGCTATCTAGGTTGCTCATAACTTTTCTTCCAAGGAGTAAGCGTCTTTTAATTTCATGGCTGCAATCACCATCTGCAGTGATTTTGGAGCCCAAAAAAAGTAGTCTGACACTGTTTCCACTGTTTCCCCATCTATTTCCCATGAAGTGATGGGACCGGATGCCATGATCTTCGTTTTCTGAATGTTGAGCTGTAAGCCAACTTTTTCACTCTCCTCTTTCACTTTCATCAAGAGGCTCTTTAGCTCCTCTTCACTTTCTGTCATAAGGGTGGTGTCATCTGCATATCTGAGGTTATTGAATTTCTCCTGGCAATCTTGATTCCAACTTGTGTTTCTTCCAGTCCAGCATTTCTCATGATGTACTCTGCATATAAGTTAAATAAGCAGGGTGACAATATACAGCCTTGATGTACTCCTTTTCCTGTTTGGAACCAGTCTGTTGCTCCATGTCCAGTTCTAACTGTTGCTTCCTGATAGGTACATGTTCCTCCAAGTCCATAAATAACGGCCCCTGACTTTTTAAGGTTTTCTCTGATACTATACTTCATACCTAAAATAGTTTCTGTTCTATAAATAACAGCTTGTGTTCATTTTTTAAAATCCATTTTTCTCGAATAATGTACAGGAAAGATTGGATTTATATAGGTCCCTTAGGACCATGCATGGCTATAGGTTGCCCTGGGTAACATCATTTTTTAAAAGTTATCAGTATAACAGAATCAAAAATGCTCTTACTTAGATGTCCAGTAATTGTCCTCTAAAAAAATTTCCTCCAGTCACTTTCAACTACCAACTACCCATTGTATTACTTAAACCAACGTCTTCAAATAAGAATGCCCTAACCTCTCTAGGTTTGATCTTGACTTTGTCAGACTTAAACATGGTAAACAGTATCCTCCCAAGTGACCACATTGAAGTTCTCTCTCTATACCGCTGAGACATTTGTACTGCTTGTTATCCTAAGGCTCAGGTATTGTGTACTGAGATGCCCGTGGGGCTTCAGATTGCAGCCAGTGGAGCCAAGTAAATTCTGAATGAATTTTCATTTGAAAGACCAAGGTAAAGGAATTAAAATTCTCAAAAAACACTCTGTTCCATGAGGGGCCTCCTTAGAGATCACTCTCTTTCAGACTTGGAAGTTTGGAGCAGCAAAATCATTTTCTTCAGAATAGATAAAAATATATATATTAGTCAGTACTGCCTTCCTATTGTATCCTATTTGTCTGGGTCTCATTCCTTTTTATTCTTTTCCATTGTATCCTGTCAGAAAGATAGGTTTTGTGTCTAGAAAACGTCCATCTCTCAATCAAGATGAGTATTCAGTGCCTTTTACACCATAAAACTAAATGTGGTAGAAAGAGGAGGAATAAAAATACTCGTGGTGATTTTTTTTCACCTTATGTCATAAACTCCTCCCTTCCTCCTGTTGTGGATACCCTGCCTTTCTCTTGCCCTCCTCTTTCCGCGTAGAACTAACTAGGGAAGCTAGGGTTGAAGAATTAACCAGCCTTGGACAGAGGAGACACTGCACTGCCACACAGTTTAAGACTTCAGTTCCAGACTGAACTCTCAACATTAGGTAAGCATTTATTCATTAAAATAGCAAGTATCGAGTCATTGGTTATAATTACAAGCAGAAATGGGAAACATAGAAAGAGGAGAGGTGAAATTCAACATTGTATAGGAAGCTCAAACTATATTTAAGTTTACAGGAAAAGATAATTTCTTGCTGTTGTTTTGGGGTTTGGGGGTGCTTTTGTTTCTCTGCTCTCTTAAGTTTTGATATGGAGGAAAAAAAGCCTTACAAAATATAAATTATTTGCATTGTGACATGGGCACACTAGAGAAACAGACAAGAATCTCTCTATACAGAAAACCTATCATCTGAAAAATAATCAGTATTATTGGATTACAAGTACTGTAAAAAGTTCTTTATTTCCTCCTTAACAAGCATTCACAATTGTATTATAAATGGTGTGTGCTGTGCCAGCTGCTCAGTCATGTCCGACTCTTTGTGATCCCATGGACTGTAGCATCCCAGGATCCTCTGTCCATAGGATTCTCCAGGCAAGAATACTAGAGTGGGTTGCCATTCCCTTCTCCAAAAGATCTTCCCAACCCAGGGATCGAACCCAGTCTCCCGCATTGCAGGCGGATTCTTTACCGTCTGAGCCACCAGGGAAGCCCATAAATGGCATATTACATCATAAAAACAGAGACCTTATGTTTTATTTATTTATAAGAATGAATTCTAGGAGCGTGTCATGACTTCCTTGTCTGATTAATACTAATAACATATTTTAGCTGCTTGCTGTGTCCTGATGGGCACCCAAATGCCTCAAGAAACCTCAGTTCCTAAAAGTTATGTGAGTTTAATTATTTTCCTTGAGACAGCGACTCTGCTAATGATAAAACTGTGGCCAAAGGAGGCACAAACCTTTACTCTCCTATTCAAGAACAGGTGTTTATTCAGAAACAAATTCACAAGCATAGAGAACAGACCTGTGATTGCCAAGAGGCGGTGGTGGGGAGGGATGGGTTGGGAGTCGGGGATTAGCAGATGCAAGCTATCGCATATAGAACGGATAAACAAAGGTCCTACTGTATAGCACAGGGAACTATATTCAGTATCCTGTGATAAACCATAATGAAAAATAATGTACACATATGTATAACAAATCACTTTCCTGTACTGCACATTATAAATCAACTATACTTCAATAAAATAATTTTTTAAAGAACATTTGCTTATTATAGGGAATTTATAATTGAGTTATGAGGATATAACATTCTGATGTAACACTTTTCAGAGTTAATAGTTGTCATTACGACTTTCTAATGGGATTCCAAATGTTAAAAAGTATTTTATGAGACTATTTTTCATTCTTACTCTCTGGGAATTTCTGTTTTCTTTTTTGTGAGCTTTAAAATTTACCTTTGTCTTAAACATAAGGAAGATCCTTATGAAATTTATCACTGTTTTCACTAAAGGATATTGTCTATAGTGTTGTATATTAATTACAGTGTCCTCTTTTTGTGAACCCATGGGAGAACTGTCTCTCTGATTTTAATGTCACCAATCTGTGACCCTGAAAAATTTGTGAATTAAAAGAGCTGCTTAGCCTAGAAAGATAAACTGAAGCCAGAGCAAGGTAGGTTTTGATTATATAAAAGTTAGAGAACTGGACTTAATTTAGAAATGAATAAGTGAAATTTTAGCAAATGCTCTGGTAAAAAGTATAAGGATAATTTTATGGGCAATCTGAATCATGTAACTAATCATGTTTATTTCTCTTTGTGTTACCTGCTGGAAAGCTTAGAGTACAGTACGGACCCTTACCTGCAAGTATAGTTGATTTTCATTGTTCGTGGTAAGGTTGAAAAAGTCACCTGTCTTAATTATTTTTGGACCATTGCTCCTAAGGAAAATTCAAGATTTGTTTCCTGCAAGCCTCTGGTCACAAGGTTTTTATCGGCAGATCAATACATAACCTTGTTATATGTGTATTTTCATTTAAAGACACATTACTTAATGTATCTTGTTGATTGTCACTGAACTTACAATCAAGAGCATTATAACCCATACCTAAAAGAAACTTATCCAATATGTGTATTTTCTTTAGGAAGGCACATGAGAGCCTTTTTGCACTTAGGAACACTAAACAGCACTTAAGCACTATGCTCGGGGGCCACTTTATACAGTAAAATAGCCAACAAAAAGCAAAAACTGCAAAAGAACACGGCACTGGGACTTCCCTGTGGTCCAATGGTTAAGATTTCATGCTTCTAATGCAGGGGGTTGCAGGTTCCATCCCTGGTGCGGGAACTAAATCCCAACTAAGACTAACAAAAAAAAAAAAAAAACCTGACACTAACTAGACATGTAAAGGACTTGTTTGCAGTAGGAGAGCTTGAGCAAGAAGTCAGCTTTTTCAGCTTCAACTGACTGAAAATGTGGGCATTGGGAGGCTCCAATTTTTCACTGCCCTGTCCATGTCCACAAATGACTTCAGGATCACTGTCAGTACGGATTTGAAGTTACAAATAAATTTTAACAAGTAGGCGAATTCACAAATATGAAATCCATGAATAAAGAGAATCAACCCTACTCTATATGCCTTGCCTGCCTACTTCACTCGTAACTCCATATTTCTTTTGTATCTTTGTGTTTCTGGTAGCCTGAATTTTTATTTTAATTTAATTTTTTATGTATTTTTCCTGTGTGTATAAGTGGTTTTGAATCCTTCGGGGAACAAACCAAGCAATTAATAAGCAAATCAGCTACAAGTATTTAGAACTCCTCTTCTTTGCACTAGCAACCTTACTATGTGTTTGTATACAAAAAGATCTCTGAACATCAAACCTAGTAAGAGAAATATGATCAACTTCCCTTTAAAATCATTTCATTTCATTTTCTCTCAAAAGACGCTGAATTAGAATCAGTGCATGTGTTAAATAAGGATTTACTAAGAAGTTAAGATTGCATTTATAGATGAGGTGAGTGAGTGAAAAGTCAAGCAGATACAAGGAAGAGGAGATAGTGGCTATACTTCTCTGTTCAACCTCAACTCTGAAAACTTCCTCTTTTCAGTTTCTAATATTGGCTCAGACTACGAGTATTAAGGCCCAGAAGCCTGATTTGCTGACTGCCTTGAAGTGAAGTGAAGTCGCTCAGTCGTGTCCAACTCTTTGCAACCTTGTGGACTGTAGCCTACAAGGCTCCTCTGTCCATGGGATTTTCCAGGCAGTAATACTGGAGTGGATTGCCATTTCCTTCTCTAGGGGATCTTCCCAACCCAGGGATCAAACCTGGGTCTCCTGCATTGTAGACAGACGCTTTACCGTCTGAGCCACCAGGGAAGTCTAGTCCTTCATATCTCTTCCGACTCTTGCTGGGAATGCAAACACTTCAGATATACCACTCAGTGGACTGGAGCCCAGGGGGCTGGATCTTAAGAAACATGCTTCTTAGAAGTTCAGACTCACATAAACTATATGACAGAGTTTTATGACAATGGATTTTAAATAAATCTACAGTCATACATTCTGAGTATCTCATAGCCACACAGAGATGCCACATAGAGAAGTTAAGTAGCTTTCTCTGTCTGGAAAATGTATTGTAAATAAAATAATCCAGCAGAAGCCCAAGTTCTCAACGTTTAGTTATCTTTGCATCCAAGTGCCCGGCTACTCAGGGTAGGGAAAAGAGTAAGTTGGATAAGCTCTATCACACTATTTTTCAATTTTAAAAATTAAAATTAAAAAAAATTTTTTTTCTCTAATTCAGTCAAGACCTGATTGGAAATATGGGGGAAAAAAAAATTTCTTGGAAACAAAAAGCCATGGGACAGAGCCCCCCAAATCTACAAAATGCAATTATATAAGAATGCATGGAGTCGCATCCATTACATTTAGGCCCTTTACATCCCTTACTTTTATCGGACTAAAATAAGCCTCAGCCTTTGCTCACATCTGATTCATCTTTAAGCTAGGTATTTCTCTCCTGTTAATCACCTGACCCACTCAAGTTTTTCTCTGGTCTTTGCCCCACATTGTGAAAAGAAGTTTCCCTACTTAACCTAAGACTTTCCTCTGAGCTTCATATCATGCATTCAGCAACTACTTTCAGCGACCCTTACTGTATGCCAGGCCCTGTGGTAGGTGCTGGGGACACAGTGGAGTACAGAGCAGACATGGGTCTTTCTTCATGCAGCTCACAGGCTACTTATGACAGGCTTACACCAAAGAAAGCACAAATAAATGTAAAGTTATAACTGCTGGCATGTCCTGAAGGAAGAATTCAAGAGTACAGTGAACATGTGTAATGGAAGGCTTAACCCAGTGTAGACACTGACATCTCCCCGGGATCCAGTTTTGTGAACTTTCCATTTCCAGTGGTTCTGATTGACACATCCCAGGGCCTCCTTCTCTCTCTCTTTCTTTCCCTCATCAGAGGAAGGTGGCATTCAGAATTAATCTTAAAAAGGAACAATGGTACAGATGAATCTGTTTGCAGGGCAGGACTAGCGACCCAAAAGTAGAAAATAGACATGGGGACACAGTGGGGGGAAGGGAAGGATGAGATGATTTGGAAGATTAGGATTGACATATATACACTGTGCTGTGCTTAGTTGCTTAGTAGTGTCTGACTCTTTGCGACCCGATGGACTGTAGGCCGCTAGGCTCCTCTGTCCACAGGGATTCTCCAGGCAAGAATACTGGAGTGGTTGCCATGCCCTCCTTCAGAGGATCTTCCCAACCCAGGGATTGAATCCAGGTCTCCTGCATTGCAGGCAAATGCTTTACCTCTGAGCCACCAGGGAAGCCCAAGAATACTGGGGTGGGTAGCCTATTCCTTCTCCAGGGGATCTTCCTGACCCAGGAATAGAACTGGGGTCTCCTGTATTGCAGGCGGATTCTTTACCAGCTGAGCTACCAGGGAAGCCCAACATATTTACACTACCATATGTAAATAGATAGCTACAGGAACCTGCGGTAGGGCACAGGGAGCTCAGCTCAGTGCTGTGTGACAACCTAAATGGGTGCGATTGAGGGGATTGGAGGGAGGTCCAAGAGGGAGGGGATAATGTATACATATAGCTAATTCTCTTCATTATATGGCAGAAACTAACACAACATTCTAAAGCAATTACACTCCAATTAAAAAAAAAAAAGAATTACACCCTTATCCCTATGCAGTGAGGCTACTGGGGAGACTGACAAGCCCCGTTCCAACCCTTGCAAGGTGACTGGCTGCTCTGGCTTTGTCCTGGAGTACCACATCCCTGTCCCCATCGGCACTAGCATCATCCCAGCCCTGTGTCTAAGAAGTTACTGACAATAGCTTGAACTGGTACAAGCCCCCTCTGCCAGGGGGCTGTACTGCCTCCATGGGCAACTTTCCCTTTTTTTTTTTTTGGATGCACTTGCTGAATCATATTTACCTGACCAAAGATTGAACCCATGTCCTTGGCAGTGAAAGCAGGGAGTTATAACCACTAAATAACTTTTGATGCCATTTCCAAGACCTACAGCTAGCTCACTCCTGAAAGAGATGGTATTCACCAAGTCTTCATATTAGGAATTCACCGACCATCTTAAGACCCACACCAGAGTTTCTCTGCAGAAGACCCTGGGTGCAGTTGTAGCCACCATATCATTTTATATGAGAAAAAGTGAATGAAGCCCAGTTTAAACAAACAAACAAAGACAAAAAGTTTCAAGGATCTTGCTGGGTAGCTTTAAATATTAACAGACAAAAATTAAATACATCCTTTCATGTTTTTAAATAGGGGTGGAATTACTAGCTCTCCACTCTCCAGAGAAGATGCAGGTTCTTAACTGTTCTACCAAATTACTGATCCTGGAAAAAATGCTGAAGAGTCACTTTCCTGAATCACTCAAGGTATGAAACATTGAATAGTTCTATCTTCATTTTATTAACCTGTGAAATAATATCAGACTTATAGCTGTTTCCCAAATTTTCCTAATGGTAAGACTCTGGGAGTACTTCGTAAACATACAGTTTCCCAATCCTCTCCTTCTAGAGACTGATTCAATGGACGGGGGATACAATGCAGTTAGTTATATTTTTGACAGTCTTGCTAGATACAGTCTCGCTAGGAAAAGTCAGGCTGTGCTGGATTGGACTATTTATGAAATAAATTTCAGCTGTAAATTTTATTAAATGGCAGAAGAGTAATTTCTTACTTGTTAAAATTTTATTTTTTAAAGACTTCTAAATTCAGATTAGTTGACTTGGCCTGAATGGTATGTATAATTTTTTTGGAATATCTTTCACATTATCTCATTTGAGCTTCAAAAACACCTAATCAATCCCTCTCTAAAATTAATTCCTCTGTAATATTAAAATCTCTGAATAGGCAGATATTTATATTATAATTTTACAGATAATATTACTAAATAACTTCCCCGTCTCCAGGTGCTAGAATTCAGATTTAAATCCAGATTATCACATTTCAAATTGAGTGTTTTTTGGAAATGCTTGCCTCTCACAGCACCATCTGAAGTAGGAATTAAGGAAATGAACCATATAGGCACAGATAGATGCCTTTCTAAGAAATCTCCTCTTTAATAGCTGCTTAGCTCTTTGCTCCTAATTTCTTATTTCTCCTACCCTGAGTCTTTTTATCCCTAAATCTCTTTATCCTCCTTTAATGATTTCTTTGTTATATAATGCCTGGCTTTGTTCTTTGACCATCATTTCAAAATACCCTTTCAGTAAACACTAAGTCCTTTAGTGAATAAAAAAGATAAAGAAAAGGTAGTCTCAGTTGTTTCCTCTTCCTCCACCCACTGGAATTTATAGCTGCGTTTTTATAATCTCACTTTAGGCTTAAAATCTAGTTTAGTCGCTCAGTTGTGTCTGACTCTTCGACCCTGTGGGTTATAGGCTACCAGGGTCCTCTGTCCACCGGATTTTCCAGGCAAGAGTACTGGAATGGGTTGCCATTGCCTTCTCTAGAGGATCTTCCCGAACCAAGGATCAAAACCAGGTCTCCCACACTGTAGGCAGACACTTTACTATCTGAGCCACCAGGGAAGTCTTAAGGCTTAAATGTTTAAATAACCTTCCGGATTTCCTTCACAAGCTCTACCTGCTCATTTCTCTAGCATTTTTACTCCCTCCTAGCCACTTTGCATCTCCTCTCAACACTCACTCTTTGGATAAATAAATTATTGAAAGGATTTGTTTGTTTTCTTATTGGAAGACAATTGCTTTACAATGTTGTGTTGGTGTCTGCCATACAACAACATGAACCAGTCATAATATAGACTAATTCTATAATATATAGACTGATTCTTTAGGGGCCCTCCCTGTAAAGCCTTCCTCCCCCATCCCATCCCATACCTCTAGGTTGTCACAGAGCACCAGTCTGGGCTCCCTGTGTTATATTGCAGCTTCCCATTAATTATCTGTTTTACACATGATAACATATGTATGTCAATGCTAGTTTCTCAATTTATCCTACCCTCTCCTTCCCCCTGTGGTTTCAGCCAATGCCAAAGCTTTCAGTTGGTTCTGATCTTTTACAAACTAGTTATTTTTTCAGAATCTGAATATTGTAAAGAGGTTTCTTTTTTCTTCTAATCTTATGAACATTTCAATCATGTTTAAGTTACATTCTTGAATATGGATTATGCTTTCCTCGTGTGAAACCATTTTAATAAATGTATTACTCTGTACACGTAAGATCTTCAATTCCAGAATTTAATCATGAAGAGAACAAGCATGACCCTTCCAGGTTACTTTAGTCTGTGGATTTTCACTAAGTGTGATCCATGTTGCACATTAGTATTAGACTACATTTAGAAAGATACTGTCTATGCGAAAATCTGAGTGAGGTCCCGGTTTGGGTAAAACAGAAGAGAGCTGGATCGTCTTCTAGGCATTGAGATGAGGTGAGTGATTTGAATTAAGATAGTGATAAAGGAGGTAAAATGTAGGCTCTGAAGCTCTTATAATTTAACTTTTTTCATTGAAGTATAACACTAGAAGGGTCTTGCCAGGTGGTGCTTGTAAAGAAACTGCCTGCCAATGCAGGAGACATAAGAGACCCTGGGTTGGGAAGATCCCCTGGAGGATTTCTTCACTCCTGGAGAATCCCATGGACAGATGAGCCTGGAGAACTATGTCCATAGGGTCACAAAGATTCAGATAGGACTGAAGCAACTTGGCACCCACCCCCATAACACTAGAAAGTGCACAAAACACAGTGATACAGCCCAGTGAATTTTCTCAAAGTGAATATCTATGTAACTTCTACTCCATTCAAGAAAGAACAGTACATCAAACACCATTCTTCCCCCACTCCATACTCTTTTTCTGTCGATATCTTTCCCTGCTCTCCCATAGTAACCACTATCAACTTCTAAAGTCATCATTTAATTCTGCCTGTCTTTGAATGTAATATAAATTGGATCACACAGTAAGTATCTTTTTGAACTTAGCTTCTTTGGCTGGACAAGCTCAATACCATGTTGCTCTTTGGTAATCCATGGTAGGAATATGCCACAATTTATTTATTTATTCCACTGTTGCTGGATATTGTTTCCAGTTTCTGTCTACCGTATTATAAAAACGCTGCTGTGAACACTAGCCTATAGCTTAGCTCTCCTCCTTACCACCACAACTTTGTTTTCTCTAGAAGCACAGAGATAACATATGGAAGTTGCTTTGTGGGACAGAATCTTTGATTCTTAGTGGGGGAAAAAATGTGAAAAGTCACAGAACAGAATTCTAGTGATACTTCAGTATTGCTTAGTCAGTAAGTATTTGGTCAGCTCTATCAGACTCCAGGATATAACAGTGAATAAGACATAGTTACAACCCTCGGGGAATGCTTATACAGACCTGCTCTATCAAATCTAAAATGCAGGGTATGCTTTTTGGCTTTTTTCTGAGGGACAGTATCTCAGTCTCAAGTGCTATTTAATTGTAATTCAAGGTTGGGAGAATAGTTGTACTTCACATATGATTTTAAGATAGCCTGCTGCTGCCAGCTCACTTCAGTCGTGTCCGACTCTGTGCGACCCCATAGACAGCAGCCCACCAGGCTACCCTGTCCCTGGGGTTCTCCAGGCAAGAACACTGGAGTGGGTTACCATTTCCTTCTCCAATGCATGAAAGTGAAAAGTGAAAGTGAAGTCACTGAGTTGTGTCCAACTCTTAGCGACCCCATGAACTGCAGCCTACCAGGCTCCTCCGTCCATGGGATTTTCCAGGCAAGAGTACTGGAGTGGGGTGCCATTGCCTTCTCCGTTAAGATAGTGTAGTAAACTTCAAAAGCAGCTGCACATCAAAATTATCCATAGAAATTTTAAAAGGCATATGAACTCTAAATCTAGATATCAGACACTGATTCATTAAGTATTACTGACCTATGTTCCAAGTCCCTGTCTGGTAAGCCTATTGATTTGGTACCTCTCACCATTGTGTTAAAAAAAACACTAAGTTTTGGGAGCATTTTCATAGACTGTCATAGACACTTTAACAGTTTCCTTGTGCACTGATGAAATAACAAGGGAGAAGTCTATATGTGTGTGGGTTGTGAATATATATGTGTATATTTATAATTTCCCCTCATGGCCATAACTTTGCACTAGTACAAGAAATGAAAAGAGCAATAAGCATCTAAAATGGTTAATAATATGACTAGCTATTCCTCTGGGTTCTCTGCCTCAGGTTTACGGAGCAGTGATGAACATAAATCGTGGGAATCCCTTTCAAAAGGAAGTGGTGTTAGATTCATGGCCTGACTTCAAAGCCATCATCACACGGCGGCAGAAAGAGGTACAGTTTTAAAAGGCAAAAAAGAATTGGTACCAACTGAAATGAAAAAATGAAGTAAAGGGGAAATTGTAACCATCATAGCTTAACAAGCTATACACCTCGCCATTAGCTTCTAATTTGACTGGCTTTGGAGTATCAGACATATGGAAACCTCCAGTCTAAATGTGTTCACTAGGATGATTTCTCTAGTGTTTGATAATCCCTAGTAGAATGAAGCAGATACGCTTGTACACACTAGTTTTCCCACTGGGTTGATGATTCCTTATGATCATTGACTTTGGTCATATGGATAAATATGAAAGAAGATTGAAAAAGACAGCATCCTCCCCATTCTGCCTCTGAGACAAAGGAGAGGCTCAAGTGATCAAAGGTGGTGTGTTTTATGTGTTTGTGATTATGTCTTCTGTCCTAGGCTGAGACAGACAACCTGGACCATTATACTAATGCCTATGCTGTGTTCTACAAAGATGTCAGTGCTTACCGACAGCTGTTGAAAGAACATGGTGTTATCAACTGGGACCAAGTTTTTCAAATACAGGGTAGGTCAAGTACAAGACACTAGACAGGCATTTTTTTTTCTTCTTTTTGTCATATCTCTCAGATATATAAATATGACACACTTTTCACACATATAAGCACACATATGTACAAATACACTTACATATATTTTATACATTAACAGCTTATGTATTACAGTCTTATAGCAATACTTTTTTTTTTTTTTAATGAGGTTTGGCCTTTGGGGTTGGCAGAGGCCATTTAAATTAGGCTGTTTTTAAGTGATTTTTTTTTTCTTTCAAAAAATGGTATCAGTGAATATCACAGGATATTTCTCCTTATTACTTCTAACCCTTTCCTATCATAATCTGTTAAAAGAAATCTAATTTAAGTCTAAGCCAATAGGTAAGCCTTTCTTCTTTCTAAAGCAAATGATTCTTGAAAAAGATAATCAACTGGTCTGCATAGGATAAACTGAAATGATTTTATAAGGAAAGAGTATATGTGGGCTCCAAGGAGATAACTGCATAGCCATCACGCTTCTAGAAGAACTTTAGGCCAAGACTGAAACAGATTAAGACTTTTGATTATTTGGATGGATAGCTTTGGCTTCAGTGTATCACTTGCTCTCTCAACTTTTTATAATGATTGGGAGTTGATATAGGCAATGAAGTTATTGTGTGTAGCTCTTCCAATGAAATGAGTTCCTTGATCATTTGCCAAGAAGGTAAGAACCCCCATGTTAGATATATAAATTCTGGTAATTTTTATCAGCCAGAAGTAGCTGAAGCCCTCTACAAGAAAAGTTTCTGTCCACCTATAATGATTTATGTAAATTCATAACCTAAAAACTTGGGATGTTGTATATATATTAAAAAAAATCTCCTTGCAAATGCTCAAAAAGACTTTATAGAGGCAGTTCTAAACTCTCTCACACATTTACAGATTTACCCCTGTTACGCTGGTTAGAAATGAGGCACTTGTTTATCTAATTAACAATTCAGAAAAATCTCACCAGGATTACTTTAATGTGGAAATGAGTATATCTCCTCCTTGATGTGAAAAGTCATGGCAGTTACTGGATGGATTTTGGTATTATTGGTTAATATCCTCAAATCCTCTGAATTCATCATCATGGAGAGACCGTCCCTCTAATTGCCAATACTTTTTTTCAGAAGGCTGAGCTATTAGTTGTGAGTTATACTCATTTTAATTGATAGTCATCTTTCCTGAGGGTTTAGTGGGGAGAGATGTGATTTATAGCACCTAGTATAGCTGGAATGGTAAAACCCCTCATTTACCATGTAGAGCCGTACTGGCCCTTGACTTCTGATGTGGTCTCAACTGTAGGTTTCTGTGGTAAGAACTGTAATCTCTTTAGGACACTGAATAGCTTCTAAGAAGTCATCAGTGTCTTTACTATTCTTATTCAGAGAACCTAAAAAGGTGCCATTTCTATAACATCTCTAAATCATGAGCCTCCCTAAAAGCCTATCAGCTACATATGAACAGCCTTTTACTTTCTGCAGGCTAGGTCAGAACTACTAGTTGGGCTGGTGGATAGATCAGGATTTAGGCAGTGAAGCTGCTTCAGTACTGGGTGTTTAGAGCAAGAACACACCCTGCATAGGAATGCCTTTGTCATTTTTAATCTACAAACCATCCATAAACAATGTTAAATCAGGATTAATCCTCTAATGGACCCAGAGGAGCCAAACTCCTTGTGTTTGCCATACACAGAAAACAAAAACATGCATAACTGCCCAGACAGGCCCTGCTTGTTGCTCACTGCTAGTTGCATGAATGAGAGAGCTTGTCTACATGAGCACCAGCCTGAAAGTTTCAAAGGCCTGCTCACTGGTAACTATGAACCAAAAAAATGTCCCAAGTTCTGGCTTATTCAGTTAGCAACCCTTCCCCTTCTAAGGAGGTGGAGTGGTCAATAGCAGAACGAGAAGTGGAGAACCCTTTCTCCTTGAGAAAGGAGAAAATCATTTGTTAAAAATGATACCCTGTCAACAGATAGAAGGACATGACCCACAGCACCATGGAGAGATGATTGGCAAAATCTAAACAACAAATCCTGTTGTTTGGTGATTAGAGGGCCCTAACCACCAGGATTCTCCAACAAAAGGAGTTTTTAAAGGGGGGAGAGAGGAGTTTAGTGGGAATTGAAAGGTCTGTTGATGAAAAGACTCACAAGACAAAAAGTGGGCAAAATCAAACTACAGTGTTTAAAGATGCAGACTTGGATAATAAAACTGTAAAGAAAACAAGAAAATGGTTATCTTAAAAATTATTATAATGATTATTTTTGGAGGAGAGAGAAGGAATTGTGATTAAAAGATTGGGGAGTGACACATAGAAGGAAGCTCATCAAATTCTAGTCTGTGGCTTTAGAAGTAGTCAAAATGTATGCGATTATTTCTAATTAAGCTATCCCTTTTATGCAGTTTTTGTTACCTGTTACATCTTATAAGTCTAAAAGGTTTTGTTTTAATGTTAGGATGACCTTTAGAAAGAATTAACTCAGTCTAACTTAGAAGAAAAAAAATTCTGTTGGAACTACCATCCACACCTTGGGTCAGCACGGCTCACTACCACTTAGATGTAATTCAGTGTTTTAATATGGAGTGCTAGCCACAGCATCTATCATTTTAATAGCATTAACTTGAAGACTCGCTTATCTTTTCTTAGACTTAACTCCCTGATGGGGAAGCTGAGGCTCAGAGCACAGTCTGTTCACCAGGACCTGCCATTCATGTTTTCTTCAAGAGGAAGTGATTTCCTAGGAGAAGGAAGCAAGCAATTAGATATGAAAGGAAGTGGGAAAGTCAATTTCCAGAGCATTCAAGCAATAGCAGCCAGAATGGAAAGGACAGAGCAGATCAGGATTTGGAGAAGCGGACAGTCAGTTCTAAGTAAACAAGCCCCTTGTCATGCTGTAATTACTATCAGAACAGAGACCATGCCATTCTTGTGTCCCACTCTGAAGCTATCCCCAGCACAGCACTTTACGTACAACAAGTACTGAATAACGGTTTATAGAGAATACAGTATGCCACTGCTGCTGCTAAACACAGTATAGCTACGACAAATGAGTGAGTGTTGGGTAAGTTAAGTTCAGAATAAACCTCACCAGTCTAAGTTTATATATTGACACTGCTGTGATGGGCATTTAGGCAGGAGACTGAAAGACAGTCTTTAAAGTAAGATAGCCCTGCCAAATAAATTGAAGCTCTTTCATACTTCCAGAGCATCCCTTACCTTCAGGGGCTTAAGATCAATCTGAGAAGTCAGGAAAATAAAAATTTCCCATAAGCATTACAAATTCTTAAGGGATAATCCCATCAGAAATTCCCATGGAAGATCATGATCAACATGGAAATTTGAAAATCTCATACAAGACTTGAACATCAGACAAAGGAGTAGCTCTGATAATATATGTATGAATACAAAGTGGTTAGGATAATACAAGGTGGGAAGCTGGTGGTATTGGTGATACCAAGTATAGAAATACTAAAACAAATTTGCTTTTGGCATTTTCAGATAAAGCATCCACATTTTTTTTTTTTCATTGTGTGTTTCCACATGCAGGGCTACAGAGTGAATTATATGATGTTTCCAAAGCTGTTGCTGACTCAAAGCAGGTGGATGTAAAGCTAGCTTCCTTCAAGGCCACTTGCTTACCTCCAATTTCAGCTGCAGACACCAGTTTCTTGTACGTAAACCAACCTTCTTCTGGGGGAGAACTTATGCTATGGCAGTACAAATTGCAGTACCTGGAGCAATTAATACCATTAAGGAATATTGGATTTAGGTGACTGAATCTAAATGTATGTATGTGTTTAGTCTTTTCCTTTTTGCTGTGCTTGACTGCTCATAATTTCCTGCAAAATCAAATCTGTGTCTCTCTCCATAGTAATTAACTATGGACAGTTTTTTCACAGAATACACAAAAAAATCATTTCTTGGGCATCCTCCTCCTCCAAATAATTCTAAATAACTTCTGCTGTCTGTGCCCACGGTGGTTATAATTGTTTTTGGTTGTTTCAGGGATGAAGGTGTTTAGGTGACTTACGTGTCTTTTATGCCAGGCACTAAATGTTTTAAAGTTTTAAATACATTGCCTCTTGAATCCTTTCTACAACCTTATAAAGCAGTACCATTATTATTCCCTTTTTGAACAGAATTGAAATAACACACAGGAGCAAACTGTAGAGCCAGAAACAACCAAAAGAAGCCTAATTCCAGGATCCAGCCCTTCAGAACATGTGTTAGTTTATATCTGCATTCTTTTACTTTGTGGTCCCTGATCTGTCATTCACTAGTTACTTTCCATTTTGCCTTACCTTTCTGTGTGTGTGTGTGTGTGTGTGTGTGTGTGTGTTAGTCGCTCAGTGTGTCTGACTCTGCAACCCCGTGGACTCTAGCCTGCCAGCCTCCTCTCCATGGGATTCTCCAGGCAAGAATAGTGGAGAGAGTTGCCAGTTTCTTCTCCAGGTTACCTTTCTGAGCCTCAATCAATTCTTCCTAAAAACTGATGTATATACCTTCTTTGCATGTTTCTTGTAAGCAAATGAAACTAACCACTTCAGTGAATGTTACTTTTCTCCACTTCCGTGGTGTATGTTGAAGTAATTATTGAGCAAAACAAGACTAAACCTAGAAAAGAAGGGGTACTTTAAGTCACATAAAGCAACTGGATTTTATTGTTACTTTTTCAGTCATGAGACTTTTCAAACACAAGAGTTGAGAAACTAGTGTAATTAACCTCCAAAACCAATATACTTAAAAAAAAAAAAATCTTAAACACCTGCCTCTTTCAATCACAAAATAATGCAGTTCTCAATTTTGTCTTTTGTTCAATCCAACTGTAACCTTTTCAACAATACATTTTCCTATTAATTGAATTTTAAAAATATAACCAAGCTTGTGCTCATTAAATATACATGTATATTTTTAAAATGTACAAAAAGTATAAGATTTATTATGTTAGGAATCTTTTATCCAGAACTCTATCTTTCCCACCCCCTGATTTATTCTAAAGGAAATATCTTCTATATTATTCCATTATACTTAAATATTATACCTCCAAAAGAATTATTATTATTATTATTATTAGGCAGGCCTCACAGCTTGTGGGATCTTATTAATCCCTGGTGGTTCAGATGGTAAAGAATCCACCTGCAATGCGGGAGACCTGGGTTCGATCCCTGGGTTGGGAAGATCCCCTGGAGGAATGCATGGCAACCCACTCCAGTATTCTTGCCTGGAGAATCCCCATGGACAGAGGAGCCTGGTGGGCTACAGTCCATGGGGTTGCAAAGAATTGGACATGACTGAGCAACTAAGCATAGCATAGTATGGCTTGTGGAATCTTATTAATAGCTCCCCCATCAGGCATTGAACCCTGGCCCCATAAGTGAACACATTGAATTCACTCAGGGAATTCTCAAGAATTTTTTTTTTTAAGTGCTATACTAACATCACCTCTGTGTCAGGAGTCCCCCAGACCACCCAAAAGTTCAGTGATTGGCTAAGAGGACTCACAGGACTCATATTTAGTCGTGGCTATAACTTATTATGGGAGGAGGCAACGGCACCCACTCCAGTACTCTTGCCTGGAAAATCCCATGGACAGAGGAGCCTGGTAGGCTGCAGTCCATGGGCTCTCGAAGAGTAGGACATGACTGAGCAACTTCCCTTTCACTTTTCACTTCATGCATTGGAGAAGGAAATGGCAACCCACTCCAGTGTTCTTGCCTGGAGAATCCCAGGGACGGGGGAGCCTGGTGGGCTGCCGTCTATGGGGTCACACAAAATCAGACACGACTGAAGTGACTTAGCAGCATAACTTATTATAATGAAAAGATACAAAGCAAAATCAGCACAGGGGAAAAAGGTGCTTTGGCAAAGTCCAGAGGAAACCGGGCACAAGCTTCCCAGAGGCCTCCCTGAGCAGAGTCATGCAGTATGCATTTCATTCCCAGCAATGAGTTGTGACAACACAGATAAGATTTTTTTACTGGAGGTACTTTCTGCCAAGCACGCACCAATTTCCTAGACTCCCAGGAGGAAAACAGGTGTTCAGCATAAATTACATCAATTGTACAAACAGGCCAAGCTAACCACTCTTACCGGTTCTGGGAATGGCAGGACTCCTCCAGAAATCAAAATTACCTGACACCTAGCAGCACCCCACTCCAGTACTGTTGCCTGGAAAATCCAATGGACGGAGGAGCCTGGTGGGCTGCGGTCCATGGGGTCACTAAGGGTCGGACATGACTGAGCGATTTGACTTTCACTTTTCACTTTCATGCATTGGAGAAGGCAATGGCAACCTACTCCAGTGTTCTTGCCTGGAGAATCCCAGGGACGAGGGAGCCTGGTGGGCTGCCATCTCTGGGGTTGCACAGAGTCGGACACAACTGAAGCGACTTAGCAGCAGCAGCAGCAGCCAAAGGCCAACCTGGCAAGCAGGTTCTCTAAAAACAGTGGCCTTGAGCCTTCTTTGTTAGCTCTTTCCTTAAAATTTTGTGAACACTATTTTCTAAATATAAAATGACCTGTTAGTAATCACATTTTCCCAATTATCTTAAAACTTTTAGCACTTTATTTGTTTTGAATAAGCACCTGGTTATTATATGCAACTGGTTAATATCTCTCTTAAGTTTCTTTGGACAGACAGGTACCCCTTTCATCTTTTTTTATTTCTTATGTTACTTTTGGTTAAAAAAAAATCACGCTATTTGTCCTTTAGAGTTTCCCCACAGTCTGTCCAATTCAATAGACATGAGTTTGAGCAAATTCCAGGAGATAGTAAGGACAAGGAGGCCTGACATGCTGCAGTCCCTGGGGTTGCAAAGAGCCGCTCATGACTGAGCTACTCAACAACAAGTCTGTTTGCTGTCATATCCCTGAGATGTTATTTCAAATTTTCTTCAATCCCCCGTCAGACTTTTTTAAATCAAATTTTTACTTGAATTGCTCCTTTCTGCAAGGAAGTTAGACAATTTGTCTTTAAAACCTAAATCATTACCCAAATTTGTACACTTTATTTTGGATACCTGCCCTTCACATGCAAGGTCATTATCTCGAATATCCCTCCTGAAACAGGTGGTTTAGTGTTTTCATTTGTAGTGACATCACTTCCTGAAGCTTCTTTGACTTGGTTCGAAAGTTTATTTTTGAGAATTAAATGAAAAAATCCTGTTAAGCCAGTTATTGCTTGCATTTCTTTATGTTCTTTCCTCCTGCTTAGTGGTTAGGCGAATGGCCCGGCTCCAGGTCTCACAGAATACCTGAAATATGAGCTGACATTGCATCAGTTCAGCTCAGTTCAGTGGCTCAGTCACATCAGACTCTTTGCGACCCCATGAATCGCAGCACGCCAGGCCTCCCTGTCCATCACCACCTCCCGGAGTTCACTCAGACTCACGTCCATCGAGTCAGTGATGCCATCCAGCCATCTCATCCTCTGTCGTCCCCTTCTCCTCCTGCCCCCAATCCCTCCTGGCATCAGAGTCTTTTCCAATGAGTCAACTCTTCACATGAGGTGGCCAAAGTACTGGAGTTTCAGCTTTAGCATCATTCCCTCCAAAGAAATCCCAGGGTTGATCTCCTTCAGAATGGACTGATTGGATCTCCTTGCTGTCCAAGGGACTCTCAAGAGTCTTCTCCAACACCACAGTTCAAAAACATCAATTCTTTGGCACTCAGCCTTCTTCACAGTCCAACTCTCACATCCATACATGACCACAGGAAAAACCACAGCCTTGACTAGACGGACCTTTGTTGGCAAAGTAATGTCTCTGCTTTTGAATATGTTATCTAGGTTGGTCATAACTTTTCTTCCAAGGAGTAAGTGTCTTAATTTCATGGCTGCAATCACCATCTGCAGTGATTTTGGAGCCCCAAAAAATAAAGTCTAACACTGTTTCCACTGTTTCCCCGTCTATTTTCCATGAAGTGATGGGACCAGATGCCATGATCTTCGTTTTCTGAATGTTGAGCTTTAAGCCAACTTTTTCACTCTCCTCTTTCACTTTCATCAAGAGGCTTTTTAGCTCCTCTTCACTTTCAGCCATAAGGGTGGTGTCATCTGCATACCTGAGGTCATTGATATTTCTCCCGGCAATCTTGATTCCAGCCTGTGTTTCTTCCAGTCCAGCGTTTCTCATGAGGTACTCTGCATAGAAGTTAAATAAGCAGGGTGACAATATACAGCCTTGATACACTCCTTTTCCTATTTGGAACCAGTCTGTTGTTCCATGTCCAGTTCTA